>NC_060276.1:18842344-19107932 GCF_021613505.1 Equus quagga | reverse complement strand
CTTGGTTGTAAGTTTTTTCCTTCTAGCACTTTGAATATATGATGCCACTCCCTTCTTGCTTGTAAAGTTTCTGCTGAAAAATCAGCTGGTAGTCTTATGAGGGTTCCTCAGTACGTAACTAGTTGTTTTTCTCTTGCTGCTTTTAAAATTCTCTCTTTATCTTTAACTTTTGACATTTTAATTATAATGTGTCTTGCCGTGGGTGTCTGTGGGTTCCTCTTGTGTGGGACTCTCTGTGCTTCCTGAATTTGGATGTCTGTTTCTTTCACCAAGTTGGAGAATTTTTCAGCCATTGTTTCTTCAAATAAATTTTCTGTTCCTTTCTCTCACTCTTATCCTTCTGGGACCCCTATAATGTTGATGTTAGTATGCTTGATGTTGTACCAGAGGTCCTTTAAGCTGTCCTCATTTTTTAAAAATTTGTTTTCTTTTTGTTGTTCCAATTAGGTGATTTCCACTACACTACCTTCTAGACCACTGATCTATTCTTCTCCATCATCTAATCTGCTGTTGATTCCCTCTAGTGTATTTTTAATTTAAGTTATTTTATTCTTTAGCTCTTATTGGTTCTTTTTACGTCTTCTTTCTTTTTGTTGAAGCTCTCGCTGTGTTCATCCATACTTCTCTCGAGTTTGGTAAGCATCTTTATGACCATTACTTTGAATTCTTTATCTAGTAGATTGCTTATCCTCATTTCATTTAGTTATTTTTATGAGACTTTGTCTTATTCTTTTGTTTGGAACATATTCCTTTATCTCTTCATTTCACCTAACACTCTGTGTTTGTTTCTATGTATTAGGTAGATCAGCTATGTCTCCCAGTCTTGAAGGGATGTCCTTATGTAGAAGGTGTCCTCTGAAACCTAGTAGTGCAATTCTCTTTGGTCACCAGAGCCAGGTGTTCCAGGTGTGTCCCCTATGTAGGCTGTGTGCACCTTCTTGTTGTGCCTGGACCATGATTGCTGCAGGTACACTGGTATGCAAGGCCAGCCTCCCTGGGTGGGGGACACTTTGGAGTGGCTCTGGTGTTGCCCAGGGCTGCCTGCTGGGTAGAGTGGGGCAAGGGCTGCTTTGGAGGGGCATCAGCTGGGGTGGATCTATGGGGGAATGCTGCAGGGTGAAAGGTGCTTGAAAGGTAGATGGAGAGTGTCAGAAATGGTACCCACCAGGACCCAGTCAGCTAAGTAGAAGGAGAATAAAAAGAATGGCACCTGCCAGTGCTTCTGTGACCAGAGAATGTTCCAACAGATCCCTGCCCCTCCAGCACATGCCCTAAAATTAGTCAATGAATCTTCTTCACACATAACCCAGGCACTTGTCAAATTGTTGCCTTTTCACTGGGACTTGGAGCAAGCACATTTGTGCATGCACCTTTGTAAGAGCAGAGTCTTGGTTTCTTATAGCCCTCTGGCTCTCCTGAACATAAGCCCTGCAGGTTTTCAAAGCCAGACATTATTGGGGCTCATCTTCCTGGTGCAGGTTCCCTGGGCTGGCGAGCCCAATGTGGAGCTCAGGCCCCTTGCTCATCTGGAAGGACCTCCATGGTTGTGATATCCTTCCCACTTGAGGGTTGCTGTGCAGAGATGTGTGTCCTGACTAGACTGTATCTCTGCCCTTCCTACCCATCTTGATGTGTCTTTTTCTCTGTATCCTTAGTTGTGGAAAATCTGTTCTGCTAGTCTTCAGGTCATTCTCATTGATGGTGGTTCATAAGTAGTTGTAGTTTTGGTGTTTCTGTGGGAGGAGGTGAGCTAAGGATCTTCCTACTCTGCCATCTTGATCAAAGTCCCCTGCTGCTTTCTACTCTTTGTTGTCTAGCTTATTTGACTCAAGATAATTATTCTGAGATTCATCCGTGTTGTGCATGTGTCAAGAGTTTGCTCTTTTAAATTGCTGAATAGCATTTCATTGTGTACAAATATGCCACAAATTATTTATCCCTTTACCTGATGATGAACATTTGGGTTGTTTACAATTTAAGGCTATTTTTTTTTTTTTAAAGATTTTATTTTTTCCTTTTTCTCCCCAAAGCCCCCCAGTACATAGTTGTGTATTCTTCGTTGTGGATCCTTCTAGTTGTGGCATGTGGGACGCTGCCTCAGCGTGGTCTGATGAGCAGTGCCATGTCCGCGCCCAGGATTCGAACCAACGAAACACTGGGCCGCCTGCAGCGGAGCGCGCGAACTTAACCACTCGGCCACGGGGCCAGCCCCCAATTTAAGGCTATTTTTAATAAAACTTCAATGAACATTTGTGGGTCATTGCATGGACATATGCCTTCATTTCTCTTGGGTAAATATCTTAGGAGAGGAATGAGTGGGTTGTAAGGTATTTCCAACTTTTTAATAAACTGCTAGACTGTTTCCCAAAGTGGATACAACATTTTATATTCCCACCAGAACTGAATGAAAGTTCCAGTTGTTCCACATCCTTACCAAAATTGGTGTGGTCAGTCTTCTTCATTTTAGACATTCTAATGGGAGTATAGTGATATCTCATTGTGGTTTTGATTTGCATTTCTATAATGACTAATGATGTTGAGGGTCTTTTCATGTATTCATTTGCCATCTGTATTTCTTCTTTTGTGAAGTGTCTATTTTCCTCTTTTGCCTATTTAAATTGCATTGTTTGTGTTCTTATTATTGAGTTATAAGAGTTCTTTATATAAGCTCTTTATTGGATATGTGATTTGCAAATACTTTCCCCAATCTGTAGTTTGCTTTTTCATTTTTGTAACAGTGTTTTTGGGGAGTAATAATGTTTCATTTTGATGAAGTCCAATTATCCATTTTGCTTTTATAGTTTGTGCTTATTGTATTCTATTTAGAATTTTTTTGCCAAATGCAAAGCCACTTAGAGTTTCTACTGTGTGTTCTGCTAGGAATTTTACTGTTTTAAATCTTTGACCCATTTTGAGTCAATTTTTGTTTATAGTGTGAGATAAGGGCTGAGGTCAAATGTTTTGCACATAGTCATCCCATTGTTTCAGGACTATTTGTTGAAAAAGTTTTCCACATTGTCAAAATTCAACTGACCCTATATGTTGGTCTATTTACAGGCTCTTTTCTCTTCCATTGATAATATATGTCTGTCTTTATACCAATACTGCAATGTCTTGATTATTATACCTTTATAATGAATTTTAAAACCTGGTAGTTTGTTTTTTGTTCTTTATCAAAGTTGTTTTTGGCATGTGTAGATCCTTTTAATTCTATGTAAATTTTAGAATCAACTTGTAAATATCCACAAAGAAGTCTGCTGAAATTTTTTTTTGTGACTGTGACGATTCTATAGACCAACTTAGAGAGAACTGATATCTTAACAATATTGAGCCTTCTAATCCATAAACATGGTATAGCTCTCCATTTATTTAGGTCTTTTTAAATTCTCTCAGCAATGCTGTGTATGTGTCTTCCATATAATTTGTCAAATTTATTCTTGAGTATTTTATATTATTTGATGCTATTGAAAATAATATTTTTTAAATTTTCAATTTCCTTTTGTCTGTTGCTAGGGTACAATAGATTTCCGTATATTGACCTTGTATCCTTCAACCTTGCTAAACTCACTTGTCACTTCTAGTATGTTTTTTTTGTAGATCCCTTATGATTTTCTACAGAGATGATCATGTAGCCTGGTAATAAAATATCTGTTTCTAATCTGTATGTCTTTTGTTTCTTTTTCACTCCTCATCGTGTTGAATATGGCCTCCAGTACAGTGTTGAATAGAAGTGTCAAGGGTGGATATCTTTACCTTATTCCTTCTTTTAGGGGAGAAGTGTCAAGTCTTTCAATATTCAGTATACTGTTAGCTGTGGGTTTTTTCATAGATGCCCTTTATCAGTCTGAGGATGTTCTCTTCTATGGATAGTTTGCAAAGAGTTTCTTTAAACATTAAGAATGGATGTTGAATTTTATTTAATGCATTTTTCTGTGTATACTGAGATAATTGTATGGTTTTTTGTTTTTTAATATGGTGAATTACATTGATTTTCAAGTGCTAATCCAGCTCTGTGATCCTTGGATAAATTCCACATGGCCATGATGTAATATCGTTTAAATATATTACTAAGTTTGATTTGCTAAAATTTGTCAAGAATTTTGTGTATATGTTTCTGCAGGATACTGGTCTATAGTTTTGTAATGACTTTGACTGGTTTTGGTATCAGTGTAATGCTGGCACACAGATGGAGTTGTAAAGTATTCCCTCATTTTAATTTTTCTGGAAATGTTTGTATAGAACTGGTATTATTTCTTACTTCAAAGTTTGGTCAAATTTATCAGAAAAGCCATCTAGTCCTAGAGTTTTCTTTGTGGGAAGGTTTTTAACTACAAATTCTTTAATATCTTTGATATTGGGCACTTCAAGTTATCTCTTTCTTTTTGAGTGAGCTTTGGTAGTTTATGTCTTTTAAAGATTTGTCCATTTTACCTAAATTATTGGCTTAAAATTGTTTATAATTTTTTTTATCCCTTATTATTTGTAGAATCTATGGTGGTGTCACCTCTTTCCTGATGTTTCTTCTTTCTTTTTTTCTTGATCAGTCTTGTTAGAGGTTTATCAGTTTTATTTATTGTCTCAAAGGACTAGCTTTGGTCACACTGATTTTCTCTACTGTGTTTATATTTTACATTTTATTGATTTTTGCTGTTATCTTTATTATTTCCTTCCCTCTTCTTATCTTGGGCTTAATTTGCTTTTACTTTATAGTTTCTTAAGGTAGGAGTTTAGATTATTGATGTGAGACATTTCTTATTTTCTAATATAGCCTTTCATGGTATAAATTTCTCTCTAAGCACTGCTTCAACTGAAATCCACAAATTTTGATATCTTGCATTATCATGTTCATTCAGTTCAAAATAACTTGACCAACTTAGAAGTGTATCATTTAGTTTTTAAATATTCAGAGATTCTTCATATATCTTTCTGTTATTGATTTCTAATTCAATTTTATTTTGATCAGAGAATATATTTGTATGATTTTAATCTTTAAAAAATGTATTTGGGCTTGTTTTATGGGCCAGAATATGTTCTATCATGATAAATTAAATGTACTTGGGAAATTATTTATTCTGATACTTGTTGGTGGAGTATTCTATAAATGTCATTTAGATCAATTTTGTGGATTGTACTGTTCCAGTCTTCTCTAACTTCACTGACTTTCTGTCTACTTGTTTTACCAATTATTGAGAGATGGGTATTGAACTCTCCAAGTATAATTGTAGATATGTCTATTTTTCCTTCTAGCTTTATCAGTGTTTACATTATGTATTTTTGAATCTCTGTTATTAGGTGCATAATATGTAAGATTGTTATGTATTTTTGATGAATTGACTCCTTTGACATTATGAAATGACCCTCTTTGGTCTGAAAGCTACTTTGTGTATACTGATATGGCCACTCTAGTTTTCTTTTGTTTATTGTTAGAATGATTAACCATAGTTCTTTCAATGTTTTTAAAGACTTTTTTTTCTGATGTCTTCTGACTTGTGTTGTTTCCGATAAGAAGTCTGCTGTCATTCTTAAATTTGTTCCTCTGTATGTAACTTGTGTTTTTTTTCCCCACTGACTTCTTTTAAGGTTTCTCTTTATCACTAATTTTTTTTTCAAGATTGGCACCTGAGCTAACAACTGTTGCCAATCTTTTTTTTTTTCTGCTTTATCTTCCCAAACCCCCCGTACATAGTTGTTTATCTTAGTTGCAGGTCCTTCTAGTTGTGGGATGTGGGACGCCGCCTCAACGTGGCCTGACGAGTGGTGGCATGTCCGCGCCCAGGATCCAAACCCTGGGCCACCACGGCGGAAGGAAGGCGCGAACTTAACCACTTGGCCATGGAGCCAGCCCCCTTTATCACTAATTTTAATCAATTAGATTCTGATGTGCCTCAGTGTAGTTTTTTTTCATGCTTTTTGTGCTTGGGATTTATTGATATTCTTGAATTTGTAAGTTCATAATTCTCATCTAATTTGGAAAATGTTCAGCCATTATTTCTTCCAGTATTCTTCCTGTCCTACCTCCTCCTTTTCTATCCCTCTAATTAAATTAAATGTTCATTAGGATGATTACAATTGTCCCACTGCTCACTAACACTATGTTAACTTTTTCTTTTTTTCCTCCCTTTGTTCAATTTTTCATAGTTTCTAATGCTATCTCTTCAAATCCAGTAATCCTTTCTCTGCAAATTCCACTTCCTCTATTTATAACTTAAACACTGATAATCCTCCAGATCTTTCCCATGTCACTTTTTCTTGTCACTCTGTGTACTCATCCATTTCCAGGGCTTCAGTTACCATTTCTATTCCGATCACTGCTAAAACTGTATCTTTAGTCCAGGCCATTCAATATTCCAATTTTTCTGACTGCCTATTTGACATCTTCCCCACCTTGACCTAAAGTCACTTCACCTCACATAGAAACTATTTTCTTCTCCTGTATGTTGTACTATAGTAAATAGCTACACAAAACATCTAGTTACCAAAACCAGAAGTATGGGTCTCATGGAAGACCTCCTTTTTCTCCAACCCCAACACCTATTTGATGACTACATTCTGTCAATTTTATCTGCTTAATATGACTCAGGTTGTTCTGCTTCTCTCTATTAAAATTACTGCTCTATTGACTCAAGCTCTAGGTTTTTCTCATGTATATTATTGCAACAGTCTCCCTTCCTTTATAAGTCTCTTCCAATATTTCCTGCGCTCTGCCTTCTGCAGAATGATTTTCTATTATGCAAATCTGATCATGTCATTCTTTAAATTCTTATGGACAAGATATAGTTCAAATTTCTTCACATAGGGCACAAAGACTCCCATCATCCTTTGCCTACTTCACTTACATAAGCTTTTATAGATCCTCTATGCAAGAAATCCTTGACGACTATTTGCATTTCCTTGAAGAAGCTATATTGTTTCATACCTCTGTGTCTTTTCTTAAGCTGTTCCCTCTTCCTAAAGTATCCTTTTCACCTTTTTGTATAGCAAACTCTCACTCATCCTTTCAAACCCAGCTCAAGAGTTCATTTTTCCATGAAGTATTTCCTGAGCCACCCAAAGTAATAACTCCTTTCTTTCGAGCCGCCAAAGTACATGGTGCCTCTATTATATCATTTTTACACTCTGTTGCAAATATTTATTCATGTCAGTCTTCCTTACTATATTTTGTGCTTCTTGAAAGCTTAAACTTTGTTTCATTTCTGTATCCCTAGGTTTCTAATACAGTGCTTAACAAGTGCTCAATAAATAAAAAGTGCTCAATAAATAAAAATAAAAAGTGCTCAATAAATGTGTATTGATGTATATTTTTCCATGCATATAAAATTGGTAAGAGGTATGGCAGGATTTGAGTCCAGATTTTTATGAATTCAAATCCTTGTTTCACCCACTATAACATTCTGTTTTTAAGTTAAATGCCCCAATTCCTTGAATCTTTCTTCTTGAAGTTTCCTCTATTTGGACTTATTTGATCATCTCGAACTCTAACACACACTTTCTCTCTTCCTCATTGTCCAGTTTTGTCTACAGGCATTTTAAAGTGTAATATTTTTAAGTCTGGAAATCTATAGAACATATGGAAGTTTGTATTTTCCAAATATAGCTGCAACAATATCTCATATTCCATATGCTGTTCTGCAATGTCACTCTTCCATCAAGAAGTCGAGTCTATTTCTCCAGTTCTTTGAGTCTGCATGGGACCTGTGACTGCTTTGACCAATAAAACACAATAAAAGTGATGCTGTTACTGTTTTTGGAATATCTCTTAACTGATCTGTCAGTTTCCACTTCCTACATCTTGAAAGCCAGCCAACATGTCACTTCTCTGAGACCACCAATGCTATGAGAAGCTCAAGTCATGTGGAGAGGCCCTGGAGGATGAGATGTCGCATTAAGAGAGAATGAGAAAGGCCAAGGTTTCAGACCTTGAGGTGCCAGACATGTAGATGAAGAAGCTATATTGAAAGTGGAGTGTCCAGTCCTAGTTCTTCAGCAGACTCCAGATGAATCAGAGACAAACCACCAGCCAAGGCCTTCCAAAATTCTTGGTTGCTGAAATTGTGAATAAAATAAAACTGTTGCTTTAGGTCAATAAACTTTGGGTGGTTTGTTACACAGCAACAGATAACCAAAATGGAGGGGAAGGGAATATGACTAACATGCCTATCATCACAGAAGGCTTAGAGTAAAAACTTTTTCCCTAAGACCCAAAATATCAAGAAGAGGAAGTCAACCTAGAGTCTGAAAAGCAAAATAAGAACAAATAAGAGGCCCTCATAATACCTTTAGCAGGAAATAAACATGTAGAGCTAAGCATCCCTCAAAGTGGCAGAGACAAAATATAAATGAGTTCCAAACAGGAAGGAAAAAAAGGATTGATTTTCAATAGTACAGATGGCAAGGAGCAAGGAAAGGTAACAGTTATTTTGGAGGGCAGAGAGAGTGTTCCCCAAAGTCAGGACAGGCTGGAATAATGGGATAAATATAAAAGATAGAATTTAGCAAGTATTAATTAAAAATGATGCAATCAAGTCCAACCTGCATATGTATAAAGATAAATAATTAGCACAACCTGTGAAGTAATAATTTAGGTGCCAGTAACTACTCAGAGAGGTAATAACTTCTTAAACCACATTATTAGAAGTGGAGAATTCCAAATTAAGGAGTCTGATCATCCTTTTTCACTCAAAAAACACTTGGAATATTGTCCTCAGTTCTGTGAGAAATCGGGAGAATGAGCAGACTAAAAGCCATATGACCTGCAGGAACTGTTGATCTTTTAGGTCCCTGTCAACTCAGAGTCTCCAAATGTAGGTTTAGATGCACTCTTAAAATTCTGAAGGTCTCATGCAATTCCTTAATACCATGCCCTGGCCTGGATCCACTGTAGTGGTGTTCTTTAAATCCAACTGCATAATACTATAACAAGATCTGGAAAGGCAGAGTCCAGAGGGAAAATTGCTTCTGGGCTTTCTCATGGTAAGATTTGATTAAGGCAGGCTTTCCTGTAAAACTGCTCAGGTAGACTGGGGTGGGTCTTGTTTGGATGGCCCTGTTATCTTACAAAAAGGAAGGATTTCCAATTTCCCTTTTAGAAAGAGCCAGCAGGCCCAGGGTCAAGGTCAGTTGGACATGACTTCACCAGAGTTTTGCCCCTATGTGCTTTGCTTTGTGATGTATGACTCACCATAATTAAATTTTGAGCTAGATTAACTGTAATTCCTGCACTTATTAGGCGATCAGGGTTTAAAGCCCTTGTAAAAGAGGATGAGCTGTTCACTCTGATAATACAATTAACTACCCAACAGAGCTAATATTTTATTTGGGGGAAGAGTAATTTTTGATTAATGATGCATTTTATTTCCCAAATCCCTGCAGCAGTGGGTCACAACTTCAGTGAGAAAGCCAAAGAAAAATTGTAAAATTAGAAAATTCAGAGTGTTATAAGGTAGATTAGTATTGCCTCTCTAGAGTTGGCTTTTCCCTTGGAACCCACTTCCAAGACTCGGTTCCCTTGGGGACATATGTACTTCAGGATTCTCCACAGCAGTGTACACCTGGAAACATTTCTGGAAGCACTTATTTCCCTTATTTCCTCTTACAGAAACAGGGCATAATATCAGCATTTTAAAGGTTCTTTGGCAATATTTCCGAAGCAAGATCTACGTGAAGAGAGGACTGGTTGGGAGGGATCAGGAAATGCTTCCTGGAAAAGGCGATATTTGAGAAGAGCACTGACTCAAGGCTTGCATGAGAATGGCACATGGTTCTGGGTCAAGGAAATCAGTTAGAAGTTTATTTTAGTAATCCAAGTGGGAGATCAGTAGTAGGGATGGAGAGAAACAGACATATTCAGCCAATATTAAAGAAGTAAAAACTGAAGGAATTGTTGACTGGTTGGATGTTTGGAGGACGGAGAGTTGGGAGAATCAAGGAAAATTTCCAGATGCTTAATTTGGGTGATAGGGCATATTATGGTAGATTAGGTGATAAAGTGTGTTTTGTATGAGAAGATTATTTCTTCTAGAAAGGTGGAGAAGATTTTGAGTTCGATTTAACTGTGGCACATCAAGGCAGAGATGTCTAACAGGCAGCTGGATGTGTGGGTCTAAGACTCAGAAAAGGGAAGATATAAATTTAGAAGTCATTGACATAGTATTTGCAGCCATGGATGTGGACCAAGGATATAGTGTTTAAATTAGACTATGAAAAGAGAACTTAACTCAGGGGAAGAATAACTCTAAAGGGATGAGCCAGAAAGGAGACTGAGCAGAAACAGCTATGGGTGGCTTTAACTGTGGGGAACTGAGGACCAGTGAAGCAAAGGACGGGGAGGATGTCTTGGAAAATGAATCAGCCTTCTCAATAAGCAGGATCGGTGGGAGAGGAGCTGAGGAAGACACTGCAGATTTAGGGTTTAGCACAAGTAAAGGCACAAAAGGTGAATTGGGGAAGATGTCAAGGCAAGAATTTCAGTGAACTAAATTAAGCTTTTTCTCTGAAAATAGTTTGCCATCATTTCCCACCCTGTCAAGGAACCTCAGTATGACTTCTCCCATTCTGGAGTTCACGTAGGTGTCACCTTTTTTCCTTGGCCTCTGGCTCCCAGAGAGCAGAATCCATCTTTTCCTGCCTTCCCCAAATTCTTCCTTGTGCAGTCAGTGCTGCTGGCCTCTGAGAAGGATGGAAGATGAGGCTGGGCTTGCAGTATTCAAAGCCTACCACAATCTGGCCCAAACTTATCTTCCCATCTTATCTTTCCTTTCTTATGTCCAATTCCAGCTTCATCAAAATACAACTATGCACTGATATCCATCTAACTCATCTGATTTCTTACCTCTGTGCCTATGTCGTTTTCTTTCCCTGGAAGTCCCCTACTCCCACCCATTTACCATTCCTTTAAATTCTATTTATCTTTCATAAGTCAAGCTCATCCCTCAAACAGATGTGAGTCTTCTTTCTAGACTACCAGAGCATTTTGCTCTCTTATGTCATGAATCCTACTTTGCTATGTATTTGGAATTAGTCGTGTCTGTTTCCAATTTTTCTCCCTAGACTGTGGTGAGTTCCTTGAGGGCCTGGACCATATCCTGCCCTTCCTTGTGTCTTACCCACTAGTGCCAAGTGCAATGCGTGGCACATACAAAATGTTCAATAAATGTTTATAGAATGAATGAGTGAATGAACAAAGGAAAGAATAAATGATTTGTCGAAGAGCTCAGTGCTAATCTCAGAAAGAACACTTTCCCATCCCCGGCCCCCAGATCCCAAATGTGGTCTTATTACAAGTCATAGGTCTTTACTTACTCCAGCAAGAAAAAGGTTTTGCTATATATCATGCCAAATCTGTCTGTGGTCAGGTGCACAGTAACCTATTTTCTGTGTTTTCATTTATCCACATCCAACTGTGAACTAATGCTGTGATGTAGGGGAAAGAGCCTTGCCTGGGTTGGAATGCTGATATTGTCTGTTACCTACTCTCTGTGAATCTAGGATAGGTCACTTGCTCTCTCTGTGTTCTGTAAACAGGAGTGTCCCTCCTTACTTTGCTTCCCTCCCAGTGCTGCTGTGAGGCCCCAGAATTATATGGTGTATACAGGCTTTTTGCAAAAATAGACTCTGGACTTAGGTGAGGTGTTGTCATTAACAAGGCAATTAATCTGGTTTGGAAAAAGGAGATCCGGATCCTGTCCTGGTTGAACCAGGATGTTTTTCTAATCACTATGCTGGCTGCTGCAGAGCCCTGGGACATGACTTTGAGTTATGTAGATGACACTTGTTAATGACAGAACAATCTATAGGAGGATGAACTCAAATATGGTGGAGAGTCTAAGGTAGCTAGATTGGCTAGTGACAAGTAGAAAAGAGACTCTGCCTGGAGTTGGTAATGAGATCATCAGGGCAATATTACAGGGAAATGGAAGAGAAAATTGAGCCAAAGTGTGGATTTTCAAGCACTTTGGGGAGGGGGGGTGTGTATGTATGTGTATATGTGTGTGTCTGAGAGGGAATCAGAGGTCATTAACAGCAGTAACTCTCATCACTTGCATAATAGCCCTTGACAACTTGCAAAGCATTCTCACAGCCCCCATCTCTGATGTCAGAAAACAGTATTTCTACTTCCCAAGATAACCTCAACTAGAGCAGCATCTCAGTCTTAACCTTTCCTTTCCTCCCCTATCCTCTTCACCTTTTCTCTCAGCCAATAGCTTCCCCCAAACTTAGGGCCCTCAGGAAGATTATAGAAACAGTCTCAGAGAGTGAAGCAACTTGTCCAAGGGGCAAAGCTGGAACTAGAATTTTAGTCTGATGTCTTATTTTTCTTTAATATTTACCTTTTTTCCCTGTGCATAAAAGCTACAATGCTTGCTGTAGAACATTTGAGGAAAGGGGAGACCAAGGCAAGTACAAAGAATAAAATATAATTCACTTATAATCCAGTCTCTCAGAGGTAACTGTCAATACTGGGTCCACATCTCCTTCCAGCTTTTTTCTATGCAATTTGACATACTCAAGATTCTACTAAATATAAAATTGTGCACTCCAGCATACTTTCTAGTGCGTTAGGATCTGTGTAGTTCTCTTCTCTACTACTAACCTTCATGCATACCCTCTTCCAAACTCTTCAAGATCTCCGTTTGTCAAATAGGGTTTGTAGTAATACCCCACCAGCCTCTCACAGCTGAAGTGAGCATCCTTTGAAATTTGAAAGGTAAGAGTATTTTGAAAATCTCAGCATGTGATATGTGGAGAGGGTCTCAAGTGCAGGACTTTGGCTTACACCAACGACAGGCTACTCTGGCCCCTTCTTTAGTAAAACTCCTGTCTCCTGTCCACTCACTGGAGGTGAAACTTTCCAGGAGACTCCTTTCCCCTTAAGTCCTCCCTCTCTTGTCTCCAATCCAAACTCAGGTGACGCTTAAGCAATCACCTGCAAGGGTGAATGGGATTTGATGATATTAAATATAACTTAAGAGCATGAACAGGTCCTCTTGTACTTTTCCAAGCTCACAGTTTAAAAAAACAAACTCTTATTCACTCATGGGTTTTTTTTCCCTATTGGGTTAATTCTTTGTCTGCAGATATTTGACTGTTATTAATGTTTCTATAGATGACAGAAACAGGAAGTGAGTGGTCCCTGGAATAAGAGTTCAAATCTATATGGAATAAACGCCCTAGAAATATTCATCAATTGTTAGCTTATACTTTCAGTCGTGGGACAGTTCTTCATTGAGAGAGGTAGAGTGGTGTGATGGCCACTGTGGCTTAGTCCCCTGGGAACTGAGATCACTGAGAATCCTAGATTAATGCTTCATTGAGCTATGGGTTTCTGGCATTGGAGTGGATAAGTTTCAGATGATCAGGTAACTCAAGGAGGGAAGCGGGAAGAGTGCTTCTTTCCCCCAGATACTCATGCCCTTGATCTACCCAAAACTATGGTTATGTAGCCACTTATATTTATTTTATACATCAAAGATCAATCCTACAGCACAAAGCAGCATTTCTCAGTGTGTGGTCCATGAACTACCTATATCAGAAGCACTTTAGTTGAGACCTAGGAATCCGCATTGGAAAAACATCCCAAGTGATGCAGATGCACATCAAAATTTGATCCCTGATATTCCAGTCCCTGAAATGCTCTGTGAGAAAAAATGGATGTCATGGTTAAGGAAGTTTTGGACCGACACAGTGCCTACTGCGTCCCCTTCTTAGGAGAGTCATAATGTATATTAGCATATTAAAAGCCCTGAGAAGTCCTTCTATAAGGCAACAATCTTATGTCCACTAATATAAGATTAAATAAATTGTGATATAGATACAAATAAACTCTTACGCTGTATTTTTTAAAATCAGGTAGCCCTCAAAGTACTGAGAAACAGCATGGTGTAGATATTAAGAGCATAGGCTCTAGAACTAGAGAGGCCTGAACTCAAATCCAACCTATGTCATTTAATTACTGTGTGAGCTTGAGAAAATTCTCTGAAGCTGTTTTCTTTTCTCTACAATGGGGATAGTAGTAATAGTACGCATCTCATGGGGTTATTGTGAGTTTTAAATGAATTAAAACATGAAACACTTCTTAAAAATTTACTTGCCACATGGAAAATGCGCAATAATTATTAGCTCTTATGATCACTCGCATGGGAAAATTCCCATGGCATATTCTTAAATAAAAAACAAGGCCAGGAATAATACGTATAGCATGCTTTCATTTGTGTTAATAAATTGTATATAATAAATAATTTTGCAGAAAAACGAGTTTAGAAGGATATTTACTATTCTGTTAACAATGGTTATCTTTGGGGTTAGAGGTTGGGACAGAATCAGACTTCCACTTTTTATTCTAAATAATTTGGTGAGTTTTTCTTTTTAAAGAAAACACACATCTGGGAGATAAAAAGAATACTGCCCAGGGGCCAGCCCCACTGGCCTAATGGTTAAGTTTGGCACACTCTGCTTCAGAGGCCTGGGTTTGGTTCCCAGGCATGGACCTACACCATTTGTCTATCAGTGGCCAAGCTATGGTGGTGGCTCATAGATTGGCAACAGATGTTAGCTCAGGGCGAATCTTCCTCAGCAAAAAAAGAGGAAGATTGGCAACATACGTTAGCCCAGGGCAGATCTTCCTCAGCAAAAAAAAAAAAAAAAAAAAAAAAAAAAAGTATCTTGCCCAGAATGGAACCCGAGTATAGCCTGGACAACGAGGAATACTCAAGTGGGTAGGAGTATTGTTCTCTCCCATTCCTGGATAGTCACACTCCGGCTACATTTAGCTTTTTGTGTGTGTGTGTGCCAGCCTCACCATTCTTCTGACTCACTGAGCTGTCTGCCTGCTGATCCCCTCTGCCTTCTGTACTCTGATGGCTGCTCTGTATATAAACCTTTGTACATGTGAATTTTGTATTCTTAGTGCTGGACATTGCATTTCACGGAGGTCAGCCAATGTTCCAGGCTACCAATATTGTTTTGTATCCTGATTCTCACATCCAATCTGTCACCTGGACTCTCTAGCTTCCCCGCATCCTCACTCCCAGAGAGAATGAATATTTGTCTTTGTGTGAGCCGTGGATAAGAACGGTGACTTGACTGGGACTGATGTAGAGATCTGTGACCAGTCACCAAAGACCCTGATCTACATATCAGCAGTCTCCTGCTTGCTCTAGAGTCTCACCTGGTGCCTGTATTTCTTCACTTGATCTACAAAGGAATCGAGAGTCTAAGTCAAAAGCCTTGTTAAAGTCCAGATGCATCCTGTCTACAACATTCTCCCAATCCACAAGCCTTGTAACCTTATCAGAAGAGAAAATTAAGTTAGTTCTGCCATGACTTGTTTTCCTAAAGGTCCTACTTAGTGTTATTACTAAAAGAGATTTGATTTGAGCCCAATTGTGGTTTCATTTTAGACATATTTACTGTATTTCCCTACCTGCTCAGCATCCCCCTGCCCCGTCCCCCCAAGGTCTGCCTGGTCGCTGGAGGTAATCGCATATATAAATTCATGCAAAAGTACTAATGGAAAACAAAGGCTTATATGTACTCTTTGCAATATAGCAGCAGGAAAGAATTACCCCAAAAGTAGAAATGTTGCCATGCACATGTGAATTTTGGATTCCTAGTGCTTGACATTGCATTGTGATAGATGGAGGACATATTTTGGGTAGAGGAGGATTTTGATGCTCTTCATACTACAGGAAGCTTCTTTATCATTCTACCTGTGACCTGAGCTTAATAATGGAGGACAATATTAGTTTCCTATGGCTGCTGTAATAAATTACCACAAATTGTGTGACTCAACACAACATAAATTTATTATCTCATAATCTAGAGGCCAGAAGTCTGATATCAGTTTCACTGGGCCAAGATCAAAATGTTGGCAGGGCCATACTCTCTCCAGATGCTCTAGGGGAGAATATATTTTTTGCTTCTTCCAGCTTATGATGGCTGCCGACATTCCTTGGCCTGTGGCCTCATCACTCCAATCTCTGTATCCCTGGTCATATTGCCTTCTCCTCTTCTTCCATCTATAATCTTCCTCTGACTTACTCTTATAAGGACACTGCGATTGCGTTCAGGGTCCGGCTGGATAATTCAAGATAATCTCTCCATCTCAAGATCCTTAAACACATCTATAAAGTCCCATTTAAGGTAATATTCATAAATTCTGGGGAATAGAATGTGGATTCTGGGGGAGGGGCATTATTCAGCCTACCACAAAGACTAATACGAAATGACTAATGCTTTCTCCTGTCATACTGTTCTCAGCCTCTCGGTTTATCTAAGTACAAAACAGACAACAGGAATAGAGAAAAGCAAAGTCTTGCAGAAGATACTACTAGCCTTCTTTCCCTCTTTTGGCCTCTGGTGGTATGTCCAGTTGTGGATTTGTTCATGTACCTGTCTGGGTCCTGACCCTACACACCCTGCTGTGAAATAGTGCAGTATAATCCACTCCCAAAATTCATCTTTGCCAGTTTTCACTCATTTGGGTGGTTTTTGACCTCTACAGCATAATTGCTGACACAGGTTGGAAATTTAACAGGGGGAAAGATTGATTGGCTCACCGATAACATTTGTCTCTTGCGCTGGCAGTGAGCGCAGAGGAGCCATTTATGCAATCTAATTATTACGTCAATTGGGGGATGGAGTAATGTTTCCCAGATGTCATTTGGCACCTGGAGAGCTGCAAATCAGCACAGCCATATAGGAAACATTAATATAGACCATTGATTGGATTCATTGATCCCACCCTTTCCCTCTCCCCCTCCCCACTTTGGCTTCTTATTTTGGTTTGGAGTGAAATGCAAAAGATGTGCTTTGCCTCTTCTAGCTGCCATGTTCGAGCAGAGGACTGGATTGATTAGATGTCTTTTACAATTAAATGTACTTAAGGAATGATGTGCATTTCTGAATCACTGTCCTTTCTCCTGACCTTGTGTCATTCAAAATACTTGTGGCCAGTGGGAGTGAGATCTGGGCTCTAAAGGAACCTGAAATAGGCAGGAGGGAAGAGTAATGGGCAAAGATGCTGTTTCAATCCCGGCATCCTGGGCCTGTGGAATGTGTACATAGAGCTTTTCACCAAGCCCTTCACCCTCATTGTTACAAGAGCTCCTTGGTGTTAAAGCATTGTAAGCCCCAAAGGGGGCTTTGTTTCTTGAATGATTCTTTTTATCAGAAACTGTGGTTTGGGATTAGCCTCAACAGAATGCAGGGCCCTACAGCCTGAGGAAAGAGAATGTTAGGATATTGGAGAGGTTTATTATATCCCATTTCCTTGGCATTTTCCTTCCCCAAATACTTCTCCTTCTTATAGGCAGTTCCCTGAAATTTCTTTACCGATTGACAAAGCTTTCACTCCACAATTGGAGAAAAAAAAGCTTAAAAATTTTAGCTTAAAATGTAGCTAAGCCCAGGGAGAAAGAACACAGATAATTAAATTTATACTAAGGAGTAATTGACTGCTACTACAGACTCCTAGATGGTCTCTCAGATTTGAAAATGGCTTCACAAACCCCTACCTCAAACTCCTGTTTTAAGGAGGAGGAAATTGAGAATTGACTAGCCCAAAGTCCTATAGCAATTTTGTAGCAGATTCTTTTCTGAAAGGTTTTAATTGGGGAGCACCTTAAAGGCATTGAAGACAAATATTTCTGATGGTGTTATGAAGGGGCAGTTCTGGAGCATTCTAAACTCAACTACAACATCAGGTCAATCACTAAAGGACATAAAGTAGTCTATCATCAATGCTCAAAACACACTCTTCCCTCAGCCATGCCCTGGTGGTATTCAACAATAGCCCATATAATTTATTCCTCTTTGTCCCCTTAGCATCTAGCAGAGGGCTTGCTTGCCACATAAAAGGCATTCAGCAAGTGTTTGATGAGTGACTGAATGTCTCCAGAAATAAGAAAGCTTTACACTGAACTCTCTGTACATCTCACTGTGTCTACTGTGTACACACCACTTAAATGGCTGCCTAGGTTTGGGGCTTTGCCCTTGGGTGACACAAATAATAGTGTCAGTAGTTATGGAGCAAAATGAAAGTTACCCAGTCTACTCAGGGTTGAAGCCACAATCTTAGCCTTCCTTGTAGCATATAAAGAACTGGTCTGAGACGTATGAAGCAAAGATCATGGTATCCATGTGTCCTTGGAGTCCAGAGCCACCAAGTCTATCTTTGAGCATCATGGGCATCCTAAGACAGGAAATACAGCTTCTAATTGGGAGCCAACATACCTTCTCTAACAAACTTCTCTCACTCTCTTGGGAGGAGGAACTCTTCCCTGGCTGTAGTTTTGGATATAGGGTAGGAATAGAGAGGGCACCATAGGGTTTTGGACAAACCACTTGGACATTTGTAGCTTATGGGAAGGAAATAGTAAGAGTCTCGCCTGTTAGGATCTGCCCTTAGCTTCAGTCCTACAACGCCCACTCCCAGCAGTTCTACCTGCTTGTTCTCTCCCTTTGCCAGTTCACCTGCACTCACCTGCAGGGACTGGGCCTGGGCGTGGCTCCTGGCCCCCAGCATGCCTACCTCTCATCAGGCTGCCTCGATTAGGTCCCACTGCTCATGCCTTCTGTGCTTCATGGCAAAAGTTTTCGGTCAGGGATGCCAATGGGGAGACAGGCAGCCCTTGAGGCAGGGCTACCCATCAGCCTCAGAGGAAAACAGGATCCAGCAGCCGAGCCCACTCCAGTTGGCTGATGGCTCAGCATTGGCTGAGAGTCCAGAGAGCCTTCAGTTGGTCTGAACCAATGAAAAGGAGCCAAAGATACAGTCTCTCTGGCCATTAAAGAGATACTTCCACCTATGATTGGCCCTGGGGTACTTCACCTCAGGTTTCTCCCATTGGCTTGGAACAGCATGCTGGCAGCCAGGGCATCCTGTGGTGAGCAGGCACCTACGTAGGCATGCAGTCAGGCACAGTCTGCTGCTGGGCATTCAGTTAAGAGGCAGATAGAGGAGGAGGTATCAAGATCCTCCTCCCTCTGCTTAACTGGTGACATCTTGGGGGCCCACTCACTTCTCCTTTCTGTGCCTCTCCCCTCGGGCTGAGCCTGCTTGCTCTCCTGGTCCCATTCCCCAAAGGACTTCGATTTCCAGGTATGGTGGTGACTGGCAACACAAGGGTAAGAAGTAGCCTTTTTTCAGGGTTATTTGCATTGCATTCAGGGGATTCCTGAAATCTGAAAGGCTGTGACAGTCCAGAGAAATCATAGCTTCACAGAATTTTTGTGCCAAAAGGGAACTTTGGAATATTTCCCATTTTACAGATGAGGAAGAAAACTGAGGTGAACTCAGAGAGGTAATAGAGTTTGGTCAAAGTCATACAGCTAGTTAGTGGCAAGCCTCCTGACCATAGACAAGGGCAGTTTCTGATGCATCACAAATGAATCTCGAACTGTGGTATTTCATGTAAGGGTACCTTTCTATTTCTAGACAAACCTGTCTCTACCTGTCTATTTCTAGACAAACCACAGATTGTCTGCCCCGAGAAACTCCTAGTCCTACCGGGGAGCATTTCAGACCACAGATGTGACTTAATTAACTTTTTTCAATGAAGTTTTCAGCTGTGTCTTCAGTGGATGGAGAAGGAAGCTTATGCCATAAGCATTCTCTCATTTCCTCTTCTTGTGATTACCAACCCACGGTAGTGAACTGATTGTTACCAGGGCTCTGAACTCATATAATCAACTATCTACATAGGAAGTTGTCCAACTGGGGACTCTAGCCACTAGCACCATGACGTTTGAGCCATCACTGTTCGAGATGCAGCAAAGGAGCAAGTTAATTACTAAATTGAACAAGGTCTGAGCCTAAGCTACTGCCACATTAATATGAGTGCTTCATTTATCATGCATTTATCCTCCAAGTCCCCTTTAGGTGAGAGACCTTGGTCTGTTCTTTCCTATCTAAGATGAGCCCCCGGAGAGTGCTGAAATCCTGGCCATGGGTAGCTCTGTATCACCAACAACACGAAAACATAAAGGGATTTTGATTGCTCTGTCCAGTCTCCCTTCATTGCTTCTATTTCCTTGATGCTCCTGCTTTCTTCATTCTCCTTTTCTTATCTGTTAAAGGCCACCTTAAGTCCCGCCTTCTCTGGGAGCCTTCCCTCACTAGTGTTGTCCACATCAATCTCTCCCTCCTTTGGATTCTTACTGTCCTTCCAGCTTGTCACAAGAAATGACATTTAATTACATCCCATTTTTAAAAATTTTTCATTATTGGTTTCATGTATGTTAATCTCATCTTCTCAACCAGATTGTAAGTTCCATAAGGTCAAGGTACACATTTTATACATTTTAGTGTGCCCCACAATGTCTGGTGAACATCCAAATTAGACTGGAATCATACCTTTTGTAATGACATGGAAACACTCACGATACACTTAAGTGTATAACTCAAAATATAAAGCTATGATCACAATTTTATAAAAAGATGTAAAATAAAAGCAAGCAAGCAAAAATGAAATATGCTCAAATGTGTGAAAGATGGGATGATAGATGAATGTAAACTTTCATATGTTTGCCTGATTTTCCAAGTTTTCACCAAAGAGTATGATTATTCTTATGAGAAACAATAAGTAGTTTTCAAAATAATATCAGAAATTCATGGCTGCTGAAAACTAGAGTAGGAAGAGATCTTAGACATCATGTAAGTCCTGTCCCTTTGTTTTAACATTGAAAAGTCTGGGGCATTGCTATGGGAGATAGCAAGCTAGTAACTCAGTCTCTACTTTCTAGGAGTGAACAGCCCAGTGTCCTGGAGCTTTCTAACCTCTCCTCAAATTCTCCTTCCTCACCGGGTTCCCCCTCTAGGCATTGGTCCTGGAAGTAGCTGCATGATTTTTCTCCTGCTGAATTTTCCCATGATTCCTTGGCATCTCCTGGGTAGGGGAGCCTGAAAGTTTGATTTTGACTCATGCTCTAGTTCCTTGCTAGTCTCTTCTGGAACTCCCTGCTTTCCATCTGGAGCATCCTAGTACAACAGAATATAGTATCCCTGTATTTAGGTGACTGGAAGTAAAAACACCTATCTCTGCCCTTAACTGGCAATATAAACTCACTGCACTCTGAGTAGCTGCTGGGAAGGGTGGTTTCAAACTAACTGCCACTCAATACCTTTGCGAAGCCTGGTTCAGAGCAATGCTATTTAAAGAGGATCACCTGAAGATACATACAACCCATTCATTCCTTTCATATTGGACCCAACAGAATAGCCCCAGGTACTTGCCATGTCCATCTTTCCCTTCTAGTTAGGTTTATTTCACAGGTCCATAGTCAGGAAAAAGGCTGGCTGTTTTATACACAGGAGTGGCCACTGATTGGCCCAATGGTGGCCAACTGACCCAAGGCAGGCCATCCATGATGTGGTAACAGACCTATGTGATGGATTTTTCTAATAGTGTTCCTCTTGCCTGCAGTGAAATCTAATGTACTCACAGTTGAGACTCTTGGTTAAAGCTATGAAGACTCTTGTTAAATGCCCATTTGTTACTTATTTGGGAGGATAAACACAGGTATTGCATTCATCCACACTTCCATCCATCCACCAAACAAGCATTGAGTTCTTACTACAGATAATTAATCTTTATTTGCACCTCCAAAACCACAAAGCTATGAAAATCAAAAACTTTCTTACAAGTTTGATGCTAAAACTCATTTTTTGTGTGTGTGGTGAGGAAGATTGGCCCTCAGCTAACAACTGTTGCTAATCTTCCTCTTTTTGCTTGAGGAAGATTTTCCCTGAGCTAACATCTGTGCCAATATGCCTCCATGTTTTGTATGTGGGATGTTGCCACAGCATGGCTGGATGAGTGGCGTGTAGGCCCGTGCCTGGGATCCGAACCCGCAAACCCTGGGCTGCCGAAGCAGAGCATGTGAACTTAACCACTACATCATTGGGCCAGCCCCAAACTCATTTTAACTTACATTAAGATATTGATAGTCTTTTTTGTCCCATTTAGTATGAATATTCATGTATTTCATGACAGAAATATTAATGTATTTGATTATGGGGAGCTATGCCATAACCTGCTGGAGGTATTATGTGATATAGGCAAATACACAGGATTACCTTGATAAAATCCCTAAAATTCTGAAAAATATCTGGATTTTGGATAAGGCACTTTAGCCCTGTAAGATTCGGGGGCACAGTGGGGTTGGTACCCTACCTGAGTCGGCCAGGAGTAGTGGAAGCTGCGCAGCGAAACGAGTAGGCACGCAAGTCTTTGGAGAGGGAGGGCTCTCTGAGGTTCAAGCCAAGGAAACTCAGTTGGGTTACTCAGTCATTGGTCCATAGGGCAAGAACAAGGCTGAAAATAGAAAACAAAATAAAGACTCAGGGGAAAGATAGAAGCGAAATGAAGCAAGAATAGTTTGAGAATGGGAGGAATGAGAAGGAGCATAGATAGTATCTTTGACTCCAGTCAGTTGGTTGACAGCTATTTAGGTATAAGTGTGGGTCAGGCAGGCTTTAAAGATGGAGAGTTGTGACAGATAGATAGAGAGGAATGAGATACAATCTTGGCCTTCTCTTTGTCTAAAGTCTAGAATCCCATTAGCTGGAAGCAGCGTCCTGAGAAGATGGATAGAACTTGGGGGTCACAATAGTCTGAGACAAAGATTTGTCTTTGGCTTTTTCCTGCCTTTCTATTTTTAAAGATTTTTCTTGTGTGTGTGAAATATGCCACACATAAAGAAAAGTGTATAAATCATAAATGTACAGCTTAGTCAATGAAACGTCTGTGTTAACGATCACTCAGTCAAAAAATAGAATATTATCAGCACCCCTGATGCCCAACTTATGCTCCTTCCCTAATCACAACTCCTTTCTTCCCTCCTAAAGGTAACAACTATTCTGACTTCTACGTAAATTACTTCTGTGCTTTTATTTATACTTGTGTTCTTTAGCATGCATCCCTAAACACTATAGTTTTACCACTTATTGGTTTTTATATAATCATTCAGTGTTTACTCTTTTGCGTCTGGCTTCTTTCATTCAACATTATGTTTGTGAGATTTATCTATGCTGCTGCATGAAGCTTATTTTGTTCCTTCTCATTGCTGTATAATATTCCCTTTTGTGAACATGCCACAATTTATTTATCCATTCCACTGTAAATGGGCATATGGACCATTTCCCATTTGGAGCTATTATGACTATATTACTGTGGATATTTTGTTGGACTTTTGGTGCTCATGTGCATGCATTTCTGTTAGTAGAGGAATCACTGAGTCATAGGGGCTGCACATGTTCCACTTTGGTAGATGCTGCCAAACAGTTTTCCAGAGTGTTATATCAATTTACACTCTTTCATTGTGCCAAATTGTTATCAACACTTAGTACTGTCAGCTTTTTAAATTGTAATCATTCTAGTGGGTGTGCAGTAGTATCTCATCATGGTTTAATTTGCATTTCTCCTGGTGGCTAATAAGGTTGAGTACCTCTTCATATATTTACTGGCCTTTTGGATATACTTTTTTGTACAATTCCTATTTAAGTATTTTGTCCACTTTTTTTTCTGCTAGATTGACTGCCTTTTTCTTATTCATTTGTAGGGGTTCTTTATACAGTCTAGATGAAAGCTCTTTGTCTGTTATATGTATTACAAATAAATTGTCCAGCACTGTGGAGTCCCATTTAACACTTGTTGAGTCTCATCTTCTTCCTCTAGTTTCTGTCAAGCTCGCTGGGCCCAAATGACTCCATTTTGCTAAGGTCTTAACAAGCGCTCCCAGGCCCTGGGGGAGACCTCACTAATGTTGCAGAGCTATTTCCTTCACCTTCCCTTTTTCTTTCTCTCCCTCCCACAGATCTTCCCTGTCTCTTTCTCCCTTGCTTCCTTGTTATTTTGTCTGTTCTTAGGGGGCTGATTATCATTTATAGGATGGATAGAAACAACATTACTCCAGCCATGGTGCCAAGATTGTCAGATTTGCCGTGTGCTACTCATAGGTCAGAAAAATCTTCACTCCGCAAAGCACTTGGAGCTCATGTAGTTCTCCCTTTAATGATGAGGAGTTGAAAGCTCACAGAAATTAAGGGACTTGTCCAAGGTCATACTGCAAGTTCGTGGCCAAGCTAGGACTAGAACCCAGGCCTCTTGCATGTGTGTCCCAGCTTTTTCCACTCCACTATGCTAAGAAGGACCAGGGTACACAGCTGCACATTGGCAAGAGTGGTATTTTTCCTTCTGAAAGTAAGTGCTCTCTCTGTCTGTGTAACAACGTAATCGGTAGAGACTATGGCTCATGTCTGTCTGGACCTAGGTTGAGAGATCACATCACCTCTGCTGCTTTCCCATCTCCTGGCTGTCAAAGCCTGAACGACAACAAATGGGTTGAGTAATGAGATGAGTTAAGATAGTGTCTCCCACGCTGAATTATGTGCCAGTTCCAGGACTACAGGATTCTGCCACAATCCATTTACACAAGAAATTAAATTGAAGATCGCAATGTAATATTCATATATTAAATCCTGGCGGACAATCAAAGTAATTAAGGCCAAATGCTCTGAATCATCCTGTGGCATCACGAACATTCTATTGCTGGGTTTTTAGAAGGACTTATTTCTACAACCAATTATCTTAGAAATCATTAAGGCTCCTTTGGAATGTGAATAATTTGAAAGCTGCCACAGTACCCAGTACTACTCAAGCCCCTTTGCTCCCATGAGAGAATTCTGCTAGAAAGGGGTATAGAGTGGGAAAGGAGAGTCTGATTTCAAGAAGCTGGAGTTAGAGGATAGGAACTAGTCTCTGACCAACCCTTTCACTGTGTTTTTTAAAAGAAGTAGGTATATTTCACCTTAAATTGAAGCAGTTAAACAGATGCAGGCTACTGGGTTAACCCCAGCCACAAACTGATTTGCTTGTTGTGTACTTCTATGGCTCTTATAAATCCATGCTGCTGACTTAAAATAAAAAAAAGGAACTTGGGGAACAGGGATGGCTCTGTGTAGCCCCACAGTGATGAATAGGGCTGACCTTCAGACCTCCCCCCACCCATGTGTCACCTGGTCTCTTAAAGCTTCTCCAGCTACCCTCACCTCTTAGTCCTTGTTCTTCACAGCTTCCCTTTGTCCACACCTTTCCTACGGCACTCATCATAAAGTCCTCAAGTTATTTGTTGGCTCCCCTTCTGGAGCATATGCCCCTCAAGGGCAGGGACTGTCTTTAAATCTTTCCAATATACCCACACTGACCCAATACATGCTTCAGACTAGGTGCTTGGCGTATGGTTGGTGGATGGATGAAAAACTAAACAAGCAAAAGAATGAATGACCAGGAGAACAGACTTACACAAATGTATCTCTGTCTGGGAATGACAGAGTTAATGTCAAGTCAGCATCAAAGACAGAAATGAATCTTCCCTTCTCTTCCAGTAAATGCCTCAATTCTCTCAAAAACCAACGTTCTCAAACCATCACCAACAAATGAAACCCTGTCACCAAGAATGTGTAACTAAAAGATAAAAAGTATTAAGTTAACTTGTACTTTTTAGAATTGTACATAAAAAACAATCAAATTATTTTACCTGAACTAATTATAAGACTTCTATGCATCTTCAATATTGCATACAAAAACAGATCTCTGATTCATCAGTTTTGCCAGTGGGAATAATTAAAAGTGTGCATACACTGTAATATTCCTCTCAAATTATTTATTCTCATAAATATTTATCCATAACCTAAGTTTGTGGACACTGAGCAACATCAATATTTCTCAGCTTTAGCTCATATACTGCCCCCCCAACTATACCATAATTCCGATCCACAAATGAGATATTTGGGAGATATTTGATTGTATCTTGTTCGTATCTGTATCCCTAGCTGTAGTACAGAGCTTGGCATGGAGAAAATACTCACTGTAGAAAGAAAGAAAAAAAAAAAGAAAGAAAGGCAGGAAGGAAGGAAAGAGAGAAAGAGAGAGAGAGACAGAGAGGGAGGGAGGGATGGAGGAAGAAGAAAGTAAGAAAGAAAGCGAGAAGGAAGGAAGGA
Organism: Equus quagga; assembly: GCF_021613505.1. Taxonomy (NCBI): domain Eukaryota; kingdom Metazoa; phylum Chordata; class Mammalia; order Perissodactyla; family Equidae; genus Equus; species Equus quagga. The sequence continues at coordinate 19,081,936 of NC_060276.1, read as the reverse complement.
AAGAAGGAAAGAAAGAATAAATGAATAGTAAATGAGAAAGAAGCTCTAGGGGGTGTTTCCTATCATCAAAGTAGAACTGCACGAAGCAAGCCTCACTCCCTTAGGTTCTCTTGGTGATCAGTTGGCTACACTATCCCTGAGCTTCTAAGCCAATTTGATTCATTATGCCCCTTTCATAGGCAGTTGTCTCACCCTTTCATGTACCCAGCACAAGCCAGGGGGTGGTGGTGGAGTCTGTGTGTCAGCCCCAGCCAGGTGAACACACCAACAACCATCTGTGGCTTTCCTGGGAGGGCATCTTGAGCCTTCATGTTTCACATCCTCGTGGGTCTACCAGTCAGTGTTGGAAACTGCACCAAGAAATGTCGATACTGCACAAAATTAATAAACTTGGGCCATAGCTAAATATGTATTGGGGCAGACAATGACACCACGTTTGCTTGGAAAATCCAATCAAGGTTTGTCCTATTACTGCAGGTTTAAATTTGAAGGAATTAACTCTCAGTCATAGAATCCTAGAATGTCAGAGCTGGAAAGACCCTTAGAACTCATCTGGCCCTGTGTATCCTTGAGCCTTTCAAACTTTTCTTTTGCAGGAAACACTTTTTATCAAGTGAAATCTTATGGTGTTCTTCTCATTCAAGTGGGGGTGCAGGTATTAGATCTGGCTGCTTGACCTCCCCCTCTCATCTGCTGCAAACTGCAGAGGAGAAAAGGAAAGTCCAACGAAGTCAAAAGGCATCATGGAATACTGCGGGGAAAAGTCCTAGTCTTGGAGTAGAAGCCAAGACAGACTCCAAATGTGTCTTAGTCACAGGACCTGATATTCCACCATTTAAACTCATGCCCGAGGGCCTTTTGGATATGGTCATTTAAACTGGTTAGGGACATCTGTTCCCTGGGAAGAATGACACAGTAACTAACAGACAGGTTAGCAGAAGTGAGTTTATTTAAATAAAACACTTTGCTACCAATTGTCACAAAGCCCAGAGGAAAATCCTGAGGGCAGGAGACACAGGGAGATAAATGCCTTTTAGTAGGATACTTCACACAGGCAGAGAGAAGGGAGGAAGAACAGAGCTAAGGTGGAACCTCCTCCTACCACTCTGGCTGGTGTCTGTTTCTCCCTCTGTCTGGTCGTGTGTCCATCTTTTTCTGTACCTCTCTGTCATGTTCCACAGCAGTGTATCTAGTTCTTTGTCAGTTTCTCCCCCTGCCCATCCTTGTGTTCGGGTTGGCTCTGCTGATACCTATGTGCTGTGAGTCTATCCCTGTCGATGGCTCAAGTCTTTCAGTACTTGTGTTCTTGTTTGCTTCAGAATGTGTCTCTGTGTCTGTCTGACTTTGCACACAGTGTGTGTGTATGAATGTGATCTACGTGCTCAGCCCTCTGTAGCTGCAGTAGGTGATTGTCTCCACCTTTCTGTTTCTGCCTTCAATGCTTTACCAGACAAGAATGGCTAACAGTGGAAGTGGGAGGAAAAGAGCTTTCTGAACTAGGAGGGAAATGGAAACGTGGTGATTCTGACCACTCTTAAGACCAGCCCTAAGGCATCAGATTGAACTCATGTGTGCCATACAACAAACGAGAAAAGACACAGATGGGAAAAACAGAAACAAAAAAAACACTTCTGGTGCCCCTCCTAAAGACCTCAGTCTCATCTTCCACGTTTCTCTACTTTCTTCATCTGTTTTCCCCACCGCTCCCCACTCCCTCCTCTCATTTTCTTTCACTCTTTATCTCTGATTGTTCTATTTTTCTTTTTCCCTTTATCCTTTTCTTATTTTTGCTATGTTATGTCTCCCCCTTTCTCTTTTTCTATCTATTTCCTCTCTACGTTATTCTTTCCCCATACATTTTCCTTTTTAAAAAAACTTTCTTACTCTTTTGTTCCTTAAAATTTTTTTTTGCTTCTGTTTTAATCTGTTTTTATTTCTTTCTCCCTTTCCTCTCAGCTCCTCTTTCTGGATTTCTCTTTATTCCTCTTACTCCATGTATCTCTTTTTTGTGGTCCTTTATTTTATTGACTTTTTGTCTTCCTCTTTCCCTGTCTCTCTTTTTATCCCTATTTGTCTTTCTCCATTTCTTTGTTTCTCTTTCTGCTGCCCATGCTTCTCATCTCTCTGTCAGTAGGTCCTTGTGTATGAATCTGTCAGTCTCTTTTGTGCTTTGTCTTGCCCAAAGATGCTTCACGCATTAGGAAAGAAAAGAAGTTATCCTTTTCTGCCCTGGGGTGGGCTGTGGGTAGGTGAGGTTCATTATCTGTCTTCACATTCACAGTTGGGTGGGCTTATTGCTGCTCCTTGGAACCTAACCCGAACATCTTTGCTCCCTGCTCCCAGGACCCTGTCTGCAGAGTCACACTGAGACTCCAGCTGCTACTTGAATTCCCTACACGTCCCATGCAGAGCGATGAGCCCCCAGGTGCTGTGGGAGAATTCATCAGCTGCCCGACAGGGCTAACGATTTACTCCTGAGAAATAATCCATATCCAGATAATGGATCACCCTGACTCCCTGAGACCATTTGTCTTGGCACTTAAATGGCAGCAGAATCCAGGGGCAGAGCCAGGACTCTATCCCTGGTTCATTGGTAGATGAATAGGCTGGAATAATAATGTTAAGGATTATGATAAGGAACACTTTGCATTTGCATGGTGCTTTTAAACTTTATAAATTTGAAGGAGATTAACCTTCTGTGGCTCATCACTTTCGAATCTCACACACTGTGGATCCTGCTTGCAAATTCAGAAGCAGGGGCTTTTAAGTGACTCACCCAGAATCTGTTACTGGCAGAAACGGGAGAAAAACTTTGTTTTTCTGACTTCTTGAGACTCTTTCCTCTGAATGCGAGATGACCTGATCTCTCTGTCTCACTGTTCCTATCCAGGAAATGGAAGCCAATACTGAGAGACAGTATACTGTAGAGGTTCATTGTCAGACAGACCTGGGTTTGAATCCTGCCTCTGCATTAGCTAGTTGTATGGCTTTGGGCAGGTTACTTACTCACTTAAAACCTCAATTTCTTCCTCTGTAAAATGGGAATCCCAATAAACTTTCCTCATGGGACTGTTATGAGGATGAAGAGAGATTATGCATGTAAATTGCTTAATATAGTGCCTGGCTCACGGTAAAAGCTTCATGAGTTTTAGCTATGATTATTACTACTGTCTGTCTCTTTGCAGGATGCTGAGCAAACTCATACAAGTGCGTGAGAAAATTGGTCTCGGGGAGGGGAAGAGACAATTGAGCCGGCTTTCACAGAGGTGTCCCTGAGCCATCCATGGGGGCAGGGACCTGGAAGGGGAATTCTGATGGTGGAAGAAGCTAAGGATTCTGCTTGAGCTGGGAGGACTGGGCCAGTTCTGGGGTTCTGGGAACAGGCAAAGAGAAGGAAGGATGTTGGGGATCTGCATTCAGGCCCTAAATATGTCTCAGCAGCATGTTGCTCAGCAGGATCAATTGCTAGCCTTCAATTCCAGTCCATTAGTGTTCCCCTTCTCAGGGTCTCAGCTGTCAGTTTTCCTGGGGCCGTTCCTTTCCTCAAAACCCAGATAGAAGACCTTTTCTTTGGGGAATATTGATGCCAAAAAGGTTTTGCAGAAGACCAGCACAAACTAAACCTAATGAAATCTTGTGCAGGAGCCTTTTGCGTAAATGGAAGTTCACTACATAAACGTAAGAGTGATTATTAATATTCCCAATAATAAGTGTAACAATCCATCTTTAGAGCTTGATCTATGGAGCGTGGCTGCCAGAGTTTCACACGTCATCTCAGATGGTGAGAAACATCCCCAGGGTCCACCTGTAGGCAGAATCACAGCCCGCATTATTCTCCCCCTTTACGGGACCGAATCCTTCCAGAGTCACACACGTAATTCAACCTTTGGTGAAATGATTCTGACGCTATTGAGGCTCCCTGGAGAATGGATGCCATGCGGAGGCGGGGAGTGTGGGCTCTTGACTTCAAGCTGCGGGAAGGCGAGGAATTGATACATCTCCTAAGCACCAAGGGCTCAAGTCCTTTGGAGATGAGAAGGGCTTTGTTAAAGCCTGATGGTTTATTAATAATTCTCTCAACTGAAGAGAGCCCCGTGCTTATCAATTGACAAGTATTTAGTTAGAACTCTCTGTGGGGGATCTAAAGAGGTTTGGCAGAACTGACAATGTGGTTGAGGAGACAGAACACAGATATATAAAGATTATTGACAACACAAAGCAGTCCCTTCAACAAAGAGATGCAAGCAGCTGGAGCAAAGTCGAAAAATATAAGTTACTGAGTCAGGAGACTTGACGTCACTTAATCTCTCTGAGCCTTGGTTTCCCTATTGTCTTGGAAAGGCAGCCTAGTGGCATTGAGAGAACACTAGCTTTGGAATCAGACCAACCAGACTTAAAATTTCAGTGACCTGACAAACTACCTAGGTGTCCTTGAACAAGTTACTTAACTCCTATGAGGCACAATTACTTCATGTATAAATCTACCACATAGGGTGGGGGTGAGGATTAAATGAAAGCACACATGTAAAGTACTAAGCATAATGACTGGCACATGTTAAGCACTCAATAATCAGTTCCTATTATTATAATATGCAGGGGGAAAGGCAGGAATGTTTGGAAATGGGAGGATTTTTTTCTCTTCAGCTCTTTATATGCCTGACATTACATTTCACAGGAATGCAAACTCCAAGAAATACTTATATGTAAACAGTAATTATAATATCGCTCTGTGATACCTTTTATATGCCTCCTCAGTATTGCTCACTAAATTTGGTATGATCAAATTTACAGAACAATGAAATAGCAGAGGAGGTAAATTATACACTTCTTGTGATCTTGGGCACCTCTCTGAGCTTCAGTTTTCCCATCTGTAAAATGTGGCTAAGAACGCCTACTTCACTGGGCTGTTGTGAAAATTAAATTAAAATGTATATAAGGCACTTGGCACAGAATAGGTAGGAAACAAATGTTAGCTCCATTCCCCTTCTCTCTTCTATAAAAATGGGAATAAAAAAGAATCAACCTGACTAGGTTATTATAAGGATGAGTCAGGTAAATATCCAGGAAATGTCTGTAAACTTTAAGACCCCAATAACAGCCCTCATGGAACATTTGTTATGCACTAGGCATTGTGCAATTGTCAAATGTTAATCAATTAGGTAAACACCAATTAAGTGTCTCTCACTTGCAGGACACTGTTTTAGGTGCTGTGAGTGATCCAGAGAGATCAGGGCCATTGGAGTGGATGAGCCCCTCCATGTAAAGACAGAGCAGTAAGGACAGGACCTTGAGGGATGCTCCCTTTTAAGGTACCAGAGGAGAATGCAGAGCCAGAGGAGAAATCAGTGATAAGAATACTAGTATAGCACAGTATTCTCAGAGCCAAGGGAAGAGAGAGTTTCAATAAATAGGGAAGGATTCACAACGAAGCATTCTGCAGAGAAGGCAAATAAAATCAGGACATAGATGAGTGTGCCCTTGGATTAGGCCTCCAAAAAGACATTGGTAGCTGCAGTGAGAGCAGTTGGAGTATGTGTATATGTGTGTGTAGAGAGGGGAAGGCACCATATTGCTGTGGGCTGAGGAATGAGTGTATGGTGAGAAGTGAGGAGAGTAAGTCTACACTACTCTTTGAAGGTGTTAAGGAATGAGGCTGAGAAAAGGAAGACTGGAAGATACCTAGAAGGTGACTCAGGGTCAGAGAAAGGTTGTTTTCATATAGGAGAGTTTGAATGTCTTTCGGGCTATGAGGAAGAAGAAGCCCATAAGGAGAAAGAAGATGACTAAGCAGGGAAGACAGAGAACTACTGAGCAGGCAGAAGAAGTCTGAGCGATGAGACCTGGGAGGGGCAGCTAAGGGAAGAGGGATTTTCAATCAATAAGGAGAAAAGGATCATGGGGGAGTAAATGCTGCCAAGCAGTCAAGCTGAGTGAAAATTGACAAGGGGCCACTGCATCTAGAATTAGGAAGTTATGAGGGCCTTCAATAGTGGGTGTGGAGTGGGAAGAAGTAAAATAGTGAGTGGATGGCAGAGACATTACATTTGAGAAGTTTTGCAGACTCAAGAGCAAGTAGAGAAAGGCTGAGGGAAAGATTGTGTTTTATGGGGAAGGTTGAGATATGTGTAGGCAGAAAGAAGGAGTAGAAGGGGAGAGGCTGAAGAGACATGAGAGTGAGATGCTCCTTAGTGGCAGCAGCAGGAGGGGATGAGCATCAGTGAGGAAGGCCCCAGATGGGATCCCTTCTTCCTTTGAGGTTGGAGGGAATGACAAAGAAAACAGAGGCCAAGGTTCTGCATTCAGTCCTTGAACCTGGCCTCGGGCACTATTATCACCACTCCTGACCCCCATACCTTTTGGGGCATCTCACTATCACTGAGTAGATTTGAGGGACAGTCTCTGAGGACAGCAAGGTGTCTGAATGGGGGGTTATACTGGCGGCTCTTTCCCTAAGGAGGTAGAAGGGAGCTGTAGCCTCAGTGCCAGGATACTGGGCCCCAGAGCATGGCCCAGCTAGAAGAGCCTTTCGTCTATGACATATACCCATGCCACACAGTCTCTTCCTCCCCACTTTCCTCCCTGAAATTGCTACCTTGGAGTCTCTCTTGAAAACAAAGTCAGGGCCCACAGTCACTCAGACCCTTGGGACTTCCTGTTATTTGCTAAGACACAGGGGGCTCAGAGTTCTGTGATCTAGCCAAATGTTTCTTCCATTGAGAGCAATAGAAGGACTTTCTGAATACAGCCTGGTCTTCAGCTCTTTGACATGCACACAAAATCTGCCAAATGCGTCATATGGCTTTACTGCCACTTGATCTGGACCCAGTTATGGCCCCTCCTCTCCAGCATGGCTGCTTTCTGGTCCTAGGTAGATACAGCTCTGATGCCGCCTTCTTGCCTTGCCCTTTAGCTTATGGTCTGACAAGTCTCTTGGGATTTGGAGGGTGGAACAGCAGGGCAGTTATAAGCCCTGGGTGCTTGAAACTAGGAGAGAGTGCTGGGCCCCACTCTCCTACAATAGAGAGGGGCCTTGGGTGGGTGCCAGACCTTAAGCAGCTTGGAAGACAAAGTCAACCCTTAGCATCTTTTGTGCTGGGGCCAGCGCTGGTGTTCATGTACCAGTTTCCACAGTGCCTGAGATGTAGGAATGCAGGGGAGAAGGACAAACAACTCACTAGATAAGGAAAACTAGGGCTCTGGAGTTAGCCCTGAATCCCTGTTTAACACCTGAGTTGTCCCAGGATTGAGTTATAGTGGAGAAAGATTTATTTGCATTGACAAATGGCAATTAACAAAGGAGGTGATTAAAAGTGAGAGAAGCTACAGGCTCAGAAATGTCACAGGTTGGTATGCAAGAGAATGCAAGAGAATTCCTTCATTGCATTTTCCTCTCCCTTTCTCCTCTTCTTCCCTCCCCTTTTGCTCTTCTCCCTTCCTCTCCTCTGCCCTCCTCCTGCTTGCTCCATTCACTCCCACCCGAAGCTATTGACGTGATTTCTCATGATCTACAGTCAAATGCCATTAATACCGACAGGCTCACGAGGGTCCAGCTAAGCTGTCCCATGAACCAATCCTGTGAGCAGACCGACCAGGAGAAGCTGCAGGCAGACAAACCGCCCCCACCCCCGCCCCTTCGGGGGTAATGGCAGCTAAACCAATGAACCAGAGTGGCTGCCCTGAATATAATCAATAAATCACTTGGGGTCTGAGAGAGGTGGAAAACTCCCCAGCAAACAGTGCTCAGGCCAATTTCCATGACCTCCTCTGCCTTGAATGTCCATGGCGTTCCAGCTGTGCAGGCCTGGACTGACACTGCTCTCCAGGTGCCGCTCCCAGATTGCTCCTGGCCCGTCTCAGTTTCAGAGGGAAGTCATTCATTGCAATGGGACGTGACAGGCGCCATCTTCAGGTGCCTGGCTCTGCTCCCAGCAGCAGGAACTGTCGCTGACTGCAAATCCCCCAAGTGCCAAGCTGGTCTGAAGAGAGCAAATCCTGGGGTGGGCAGATGACCTTTGAAGAACCCACAAACCCAAGGTGGGGTGACAGTGTGATGTAATGGACCGAGCTCTGGACTAGAAGGCTGGACACTTGGCTTCTAGTCCCATTTCAGCCACTAACTTGCTGGGCGATGCTGGGTAAGTCACTCTCCCTCTTTGGATCTCAGTGTTCCCCCTGGGATGTGAGGAGATTGGACTACATTATTCCTAATGATACTTTCAGCCTTAATGAGCGAACCCTGAAATTAAAAAAAAACTATTTTTGGAAAAATTCCAGCTCTGATTAAAATTTTGGGAGGGACTCCTTTTCTAGGGCTTCCATTTAGCTGCTTTGCCACCAAATCTTTCACCCTAAACTCCCACTCAGTACATGCAGCCATTTCCCAGCATCCAAACTCCATTTAAGACATCAAAACCACTCATGAGTCTAGCCTGCCCTGCCTGCTGAGCCAGTTCTGTGTTTGGGGCTGGGCCATCCTGGTGGAGTCCTGAGGTGGAACTCTGTGGGAGCAGATGCACCACTGACCCTCAGATTTTAGCACAGGCAGTTGGAGTGGCTACGTAGGTGGTGATATTTCCCCCAAGTTTGTATTTTCAAACATTTTAACATACAGTAAAATTGAAAGACTAGTGCAATAAATACTTGTACATACCCTCATTAGCAATTTCCCATATTTGCATACCCTCCTTCCTCTCTCTCTCTTTGAAAGTATATTACAGGCATCATGACACTTCACTCTTAAATACTCCAGCACATATCTTCTAAGAATAAGGATGTTCTTAGCTGGGAAGCTTTTTAAGGGCTCTACAATTCTCAGCTAGGGGGAAGTTTCCAATCTTGAGTCCAAAGGGAGTCAGGCAGTACATGAGTTCTAAAGACCAGATTTCAGTCTGGATATGGGTAGTGTGAGGAGCCAAGCACAAGAGAAGGAGGCACAAACAGTGGTTTAAGTACAGGTTCCAAACAAAAACAAAAGCAGCAGAATGACCTTGGGCAAGTCACTTCCATTCCTTTAGCTCGAGTTTCTTCATCTATAAAACGGGGGTTGTGATAATCTCTGTCCTGCCAAGCTCCCAAAGCTGTACGAAGCTCAGATAGGAAATAGATATGAGAGCACCTTGGGAGCTGCCACACTTAAACATATAAGGGCAGGTGATTTGCAGAGATGACCTAGTAAAGCTCAGGAGCAATGCTTCCCTGGCCCCAGGTCTGGAGGTCTCTGGTAACACAAGAAAGTGGATAGTCCCCCTGCCCAGCCCCCAGACTCTTGCTGCTGGAAGCCACAGAATTTTCATCTATAATGGAAACCTCAGTGGCTCACATCTTTTGTAGTTTTTCAAAGGCATAAATACACACCCTAGTTCTTTCTTTTTTTCAGATAACTCCACTTCCTCTTATTGATTACAGCACAAAACTAAAAGACAACCTCTCTTTCTTCTTTCTGACATTTTTTTCTGTGCTCCCCCTTAATTTTTACTATTCCCCCACATCCTGTTGAGACTTCTAGAGTTGAAAAATTCTCTCATCCTTCCTACCCCCTAGCTCAAAGAGCAAAACGCTTTACAAAATTAAGTGAGCATTTGGGATTTTTAAGTTGATTTTATCTTTTCATTCAACCAGAGGGGTACGTGTGTGGGAGATGCACTTGTCAACTAAAAGCAATTTCTCTGCCTCCTTGGGGACTAAAGCGTAATCGTAGCTCTGTCTTCTTGGTGTCAGGATGAAACTTGCATTTTCCTGAGTGGTGTCAGCACACTGACAGAAAGCTCTTGGGATCTAGTGAGGAGTACAGGAAAATAATGGGCAGAGGGGCAAGAGATCTCGAGGCTGGTCTCGGATCATCTCTACTCCCCTGGGTGACTTTGGGTTAGTCACTTGCCCTCTTTTGCCTCAGCTTTTCTAACTTAAAAAATGGGAATAATTCTCTCCTATTTCTACCTCAAAAAGATGGTGCCAGGACCTTGTCAGGCGTTGGTGATATGAAAATGTTTGGAAGTAATAAAGCTGCGGGGGAAAAAGTGCTGTGGAAGCAATGTATCTCAGGAATGCTAAGTAGCTGGAACAGAACTTCAAGTTTTCCTTGTACAACCCCATTTGAGAAATGAGAAAACTGAGGCCCTTCTCAGATTTAGAGAGGTCCCAAAATGTCCCCCATGATTTCACTATATGTTCACCATGAGCCCAGATAAATCTTTTCCAAACGGAAAAGCAGGGAGGCAGAGTCTTCAGGTCCTAAGGCTCCTTTAGAGAACACATATGATCCCTGTACACACCATGTGGACCTTCTGATAGGACTCCTCAAAAGAAAGTGTTGGGAGGCAGGGTTGTTAATCTGCCAATTCTCTCCATGGGCCTGGGGGTAGAGTCCTTTGTTATCTCACTCCTGAAATTGGGGAGACCTTCATAAGAACCTGTTGAGGGAGGCAAGCAGAGGGACAAGGATCCCCATTTCATAGAGGAACCTGGGGTTCAGGTTGGGAAGCAGACATACTTGGCAATAATCCAGCTGGTCAGTCAGCATGCCCAGCCTCACTCCTGATATTTTAATTTTAAATGCCGTGCTCTTTCCATTGTGCTTCAACTGCTTCTTGCATGACGCAAGGAACCCAACATGTAGGCAGTCCAAATGAGATAATCTGACTGAAAGATTCTGTATAGACATATACAAGGATTCTTAGAAAATCCAAATGGATGACATTTATGGAGTATGCTTATTTTGAATACCACTAGACCCTACCAGGATTCAAGTTTCGAGGTTTGCTCAATTTTTCATGCTGCGTATTTACCCATGCAACCAAAGGAAGTAGAGTGGGGCTAAAGGGATTAAGTTGTCCAGATGGCTGCCCCAGTGTTCCTTGCAGCTAGAGTGCAATGGGAAGAGACAGTGGTGGAGAATTTTTTCAGGGAAGGACTTCTTTCTTCTACATTAGAGTTTCTTTAACTTTATTAGGCATAAGAGCCCCCATGGGGAGCTTGCTAAAAATGCTATTTTCTGGTCCCGCCCCCCAGAAATTCTTGTTTAGTAGGTCTTGAGTGGGAGCAAGGAATCTGCATTGTTATAGCACATCCCAGTGATTCTGATGCATCTTATCCGATGGACCATACTTTGGGAAACCCTGATCCATGACAAGGTTTATGGGCCTTTAGTTCTTGGAATCTCATTTAATTAGCAACTGTTTGCCTGAGATGCTAAGTACTTTTGAGCTTCAGGAAAAAAAGATAGGAAGATTTGAAACCTTTCTTCTCACAGTCAAAAAGCCCCCAGCTTGACTTCATCATTGTGCCTTCTTCCTAGTTAGAATATATTTTCTTCCTGCTAAAGACATCATGGCAAACAATGACCTAAGTAACGAGAAGATTGCTTGGCTTTTAATTGGAATTGCACTGAGAGACCCTTAAGAAGCAGCAAGCTTGGGCCGGCCCGGTGGCCCAGTGGTTAAGTTCACCCACTCCTCCTCGGCGGCCCAGGGTTTCACTGGTTCGGATCCTGGGCGTGGACATGGCACCGCTTGTCAGGCCATGCTGAGGTGGCGTCCCACATGCTGCAACTAGAAGGACCTACAACTAAAAGAATATATATACAACTAGGTACAGGGGGGATTTGGGGAGAAAAAGCAGAGGAAAAAAAAAGATTGGCAACAGTTGTTAGCTCAGGTGCCAATCTTTAAAAAAAAAAAAAGTGCAGCAGCAAGCTGTCAAACTCTAGGCCTTGGGCTGTCAGGGTGAAGGCAGATATACCCAGCGCGTCCCTTGTGAGCACACATCTTGGGGTGAGGAGTTGTAGGTCCAGGCTAGCAGGCTCCTGGCTGCTCAATAAGGGTGCTAAGGACTTCTGCAGTCTTGGAAATGAGGTGCCATAACTGGTTATTTGCCCCTGCACAGGAAGAAAGTCCTGCATTTTACTCACAGACCAACTTTCAGCTTTTTCTGGGTCATCAAAGCCAGCCCAGTGCCCTGTACCAGTGGCACAACCCCAGCCTAAAGGCCCCAGTCATTCCCCTATCTAGCCTAGTCCTTTATTCAGCAGAGACAAGGTTATAGATTTTCTTTCTATAAGTAGTATTTTCTAACTCCATAAAATAATATATGTTTATTAAAGAAAATTTGGATAATACTAAAATATGCAAATAGTAAAGCAGTTAAAAATTGCCCATAATTGCATTGCTTAAATACAATCACTATTAAGATTCTGGTGTGCTTCCTGTTAGCCTTTTTTTTTTCCTATGTGTAGGCTTATTATTTATTTGTATTGTTTATATAATAGTGTGCATACATTTTGCATTTTGATTATTTTTCATTTAAAATAATCATAAGTGTATTTTCAGATTATCATATAGGTTTCCAAATTATACATTTAAAAATAATTGTGCAATAATTCATTGAGTGAATCAACATTATATACATAGCTCAATATCTTGCAGACAGAGGATATTTAATAAACATTTGTTGAATGAATGGATGGATTGATGGATGAATGCATTCCCCCATTACGTGACAGTTACAGGAAACTTAACACTAAGTAATTAAGTGGCAGAGGAGGTGGGTCAAAGAAGAAGGAGGGGGAAGAACTGTTATATTGACTGCTAAATAAATTTTTTTTGAGAATTCTGAACTCTATATTTCCTCTTCTCTTTTTTTCCAAAAGAGTAGGCTTTAGTTTGCCTGGAGCTTGTTCACGACTACTAACATCCCCATTTCACAGATGATGAAGACCAAGCCTCAGATAAGACCAAGCCTCCTAAGATTACATAGCCAGTACAACATAGCAGAACTGGGCTTCCAATCTAGGTCTGTGAGTATTCTTAGCTTTTTCCCTTTACCACATCACACCTCTTGCAGAAAAAGCAACAGAGAAGGATAGTTGTCATGAATTTGTACCTCAGGTAGAGCTATTCTGGAAGCAGAGAAACATTAGTTACTGAGGCCCATGGGATTGGACAGGACTAGCAGCCTTTATGCCAAGAGGGAACCAAAAACACAAAGCCCATTCAGCAGGAAAAAAAAAAAAAAAAGAAATGTATTGAGGCCATTACAAAAGTGGGTGGTAGATAAGCTCATGGGAAGAGGTAAGGCCAAGATTTCAATATCCAGAGCCTGAAACTGGACATTTCTAGATGTCAGACTTGTTTGGTTTGGATGACTGGGTATTTGTACTGCAGAAATTGGTAAAAGGGCAGGTCTGGTGAATGTTTGTTATCTTTGATTGCTTTTAAAAAACAGAGAAAATTGGAAATGATTTAGAAATTGGTGCAAAGGCAGAGAGGTACCATGTTTCCCAGAAAGGAAGAAAAAAGAATGTGGAAGCCCTTTAAACTCTTGACTACAGCTCTACTTTGCTAAGAATTGCATGGCAAAGTACAGATGATTTTTCCATTTTATGCACCCCTTTTGCCGCGTTAATGCTAATATCATTGGTTCCCAAAGCAAATGTAATAACTGCTCTCCCCAAAGGACCTGTGATTGCAGCTTCCACTCCTCAGGACTGCAATTGAGCTGTTGGAAGAGGATTTTTCATATTTCTTTCTATCTCGTCACTAGCATTTTGATTGACAGAGCCCCATTTTCTCATTGGAGGAAAACAGGCACAGAGTCACGTCTGTACAATTGCCAATGGAGAATTTGGGGAGAAATTAATTTGGGTCCCTGGACTTGAACAGAAAAGGAAATTTTGTTTAGAAGCCCCTCTTACCCAATATGGCCCATCTCTGGTGGCTGCTTCTACCCCAGGATTTAAGGGTAGGGCTGGTTTACTACCATCAGACGCCCCAAACACTGAACCTATTATAGTATGTGCCCCCATATGTATTTAAAATTTAAAAATACAAAGCCATAAAAGAAGTGTAATGAAATCCAACACATTACCACCCCCATTGAAATATCAAATATCAAATACTTTCTAAAAATAAATGTTGGTGCCCCTCCTATGCCAGTGCCCTGAGCAAAAGCATAGGCAGTGGAATCCATAAGTCAGCAGCAACTGACGGGCACCCCATATTTATATATACGTACTTGACACAGCATTCTTTTATCTCGCCTGGTCATCAACCCCCTCAAAACAAAGGTTCCCCGGCAGGAAAGCATCTCCTTCTTCTCTGAGGGATCCACAGGGCAGGGACAGTAAAATTCCACTCAGCTTTGGAGCTCCTAGGGGGACAAAACTCTTTTCTCCAACTCACATTCTTGGTCTTCTAGAATGGAAGCAGTGACTTAAAATCAGATTTGGAGCTACCCAACGCTGAGGCAGTGCCTCCCCTTCCGATTCAGGGTTCCTGGGGAAGACACCGCTTCCCACCTAGGTTGGGCCTTCTAAGAGCTGAGATGATGTCTCCTCTAAAACGTGGGGTTTCTTGGGGCTGAGATAGCCTCACTTTCAAATCTGAGGCTCCCTGGGACAGGTGCACCATCTCGCCCTCAAATTCCAGCTTCTGGGGACAGGCCCGCTTTTATGCGGCCGATTAAGGGTTTCTAGGTGCAGGGACCTCCCCTCCCTCTCAGATTCCTGGCTCGCCAGGGCTGAGATGGCGTCTCCCCTCAGACTCTGGGCTCCCTGGGGTAGGGGCAGGGTCCCGCCCTCAGAGTTAAAGCTTCCTGGGATAAGAGCTAAGCCTTGGCCTCCCTCCGCGTGGGGGAAGGGGCTGCAGGACCAGCGGCTTCTCCTCTGGCGGGAGGGGGGGGCTCCCCTGAGGCCCTGCCCCCTTCGTGACATGCTGGAGGTGTCCGGTGACCAAGACACTCTTAGCTGGGTGCAGGGTGCGGCTCAGGGCGTGGTCAGCGGGGGCTACTTAGGGCGGCCCGTGCGGGGTACGGCGCGGAAGCTAGCTGCGAGGCTGCCGGGCACTGAGCGCGGGTCATGGCGTGGATTCTGGACTGCCTTTTCGCGTCGGCCTTTGAGCCCCGCCCCCGCCGTGGTGAGTGGGGCCCACCGAGTCGGGGGGCTGGGGTGCTTGGCCGGGGCGGCCCGCGGCTGCAGCTGGGTTAGGAGCCCTGGGGCTTGGCTCGCTGCCCCCTTGCCTCCCTTCCCGCTGGCTTTTAGCTAATTGTTCCTGGCTCAAGGGACTGCCCCGTCGAGGCCCCGCATAAATCACCAGCTTTGCCGGGAACAGCGAGCAATCCTGCTAATGGCTCAGTGGGACACGGGGAGAGTGCGGGGGCGGAGTCGCTGGCTCAGCCTCTTTCAGGGACACCCAAAGCATTGGGGCCAGAGGCGCAGGAGCGCTGTCCTGCAACCCAAGGGCCCTAAATGCCCAAGGATAAACGTCCCTGGCAGGGGAAGCAGGGCCCAGGGACCCTGAAGATGGCGGTGGGGAGGTCCTTTTGCCTTGAAGCTTGTCCCCTTTGTCCCAGTCTCAACTACAGAATGCCTACATGGGCCCCTTTAGCGTCGTCGAATTCAACCCCTTCGTTTAAGAGATGGTGACATTGAAGCCCAGAGATGAGAAAGGCCCGCCCAAGGTCAGACAAGGAGTTGGCAGCAAATCTGGTTCTGCTGAGGCTCGGCCAACTGCCCACTGCCCCAAACTGCCCAATGGCAGAGGCCTGGGGTCTTTAGTATGGATCTTTCCTTGGGTACTTGAGATCAATACTTGGTTCCCCTATTCCTGTAGAGTTGAGGACATAGGTGTGCAAAGATCACAGCACAGGTCTAAATATGTGGGTAGTATTTCACCCCTTTCCTGTAACTGCTTCTATAAAGTACATTTTAGAAACCAATGTTTTTTCCTCCTTAAAGTTTCAGGAGACTGATATTTTCTTTTTGAGATTTCCCAGGACCCCCACCCACACTGTCCTTCACTCCCCCTTGATAGGCCCCACCCCCTCCAGGCTGCCACCTGCCCCCACTGCCACCTGTTTTTCCATAGTCTCCACCTCCAAAATCTATATTGGTGAAAGTGCGTCATTGGTCACCAGCCAGACCAAACCTGGGGTTGTCTCCTCTTTCCTCTGCTCTCTCACGGGTGGAGGAGGGGAGGCAGAAAGAGAAGGGGCCTCAGCAACTTAATTCAGCAGAAAGCTGCTTTTAGTTCTTGCCAGCCTCAGCACCCTGCTAAGAGCCATCCCAGGAGTCTGACCTACTGTAAGGGATGGCAGCATGCTTAGCAGCTTCGAGTACAGTCTCTGGCAGGCCACAAGATGTCTTAAAAGGAAAGTAATCTGCATACACACAGAGAGTTTAATTTTTTGTTCTGTATATTTTTTCAAGTTTGTGATCCTAGTGAATCAAAAAAGAAAAATAAGGGAGTTTTATAAGATGGATTTTAAGGCTTTCCCCTACTCTTGAAACACCCTACCCTTAAAAAGGGGTTAGTCGGAACCATTCCACCCCTGCCTGGCCTACAAGGCTGTTGTGTGACTCCAATGAGATCAAGGATATACACACTTCTTTATAAGTTACTCCATTGAGAGGGGGTCAGCATCGCAGAAGGAAACCCATCGCCATCTAAAGACAACCATGTCTATTAGAAGTAGAAGGCTTTTCTCTAAACTAAAACCAAATCTATGTCCTTCTGGCCCTGGTGCTGATCCTTCCGAGGGAACAGTACCAGCCCTCCTCATTCCCCCATCCCCACTCGCCTGTTTTTATCCAGGCCAAACCTCCCCAGTTCCTTCATCTGTTTAACATATGAAATGGCTGCAAGGCTCCTACCTGCATGTAGCTGCTCTTCTTTGTACATGCTCCAAGTTGTGAATGCCCAGTGACCTGGCCAAAAGAGGATTTCCAACTGTGCCCCCATAAATATAATCCTGGAGGACTGACTTTCTCTCTTTTGGAAGCCCACATCACACTCATGGTACACAGATACATAGCCATAAACACACACATACCTTCAGTTATGTGCCGCATAGCGACATTTCCGTTAATGACAGAGTGCATGTATGATGGTGGTCCCATAAGATTAGTACCATATAGCCTAGGTATGTAGTAGGCTATACCATCTACGTTTGTGTAAGTACACTCTATGATGTTCGCACAACAATGAAATCACTTGACGCATTTCTCAGAACATATCCCCGTCAAGTGACACATTCCCACACCCACACGTGTCCACATACAAAGTCACGAATGCAGACACACGTACTTCACATGAATCACATACTTTTCACACACAACACAATATATCCACATCACACATGCACACACCACACACAAATCCCATGTACATGCTACACAATTGTCAAAAATAGTTTATTTATATTGGAAGTACTTTCAACTGAAGCTACTTTTTTTTTTTTTAAGTAAACTCAAGTTCTTTTTAGAGTTGCCATTCTGTATTTAGTTGGTTTTTGAGCCCAAGTGCAAAACCTTATATTCGCTACTATATTTCCAGTCTGGTGAGACTACGTATCCCCCTACATATGCCAGTGGCACACCACTGCCTACACCAACTCTATTCCTCATACAACAGCAGCTAATAACTGTGAAGCACTTCCCAGATGCTGGGCCCTAGGCTCAGTCCTTTACAAGTGTGATCCCACTTAGGTCACACAACATCACTTTGAAATAAGAAATTAGTCTTTGGCTACAGTTTTTTGACCAGGTAAGAACCCATTCATTACACTCCCCCTAAGAAATGCTGTGCAACATGAAGGGTAACTTTGTGGGTAACTAGTGATATTCTGTAGGGCTATAATTTCCCTTGGCGCCTCCCCTCAAATGTCTTCCAGAAATCCTCAGGAGTCAGGGGTGGGGGGAAGTGGCTGGCCACTGACTAGGAAGAGTGGGGGACATATTCTAAATGTTTCTTCACCCACCTCACCTTGCCCAGGAGATAGGTGGTATGTCAGAGCAATCTTTTGAGGGTGGCAATGGGCAATGGATGACCATATGAAGACATTTGGGAAAGGCATCATTGAGATCTGGGAAGAATGAGGGCCCAAAAAAGGTCCTCTTTCCCAGAGAAAGGGACAGCACAACTGACCCACTTGAAATTCTCTCCCCAGTTCACTCTTGGCATTGGATTTAGCCTCAGACAATTGGACTTCTGTAAATCAGCCAAAATTCTAAAGCTGAAGAGACCCTGGGGCCCACTTTACATACAAATTTGATCTTTTCTTGGAGATGGGACCCAGTTGATTTGCTGAGGCCAGGCCTGGTTGAGCTGCAACAGGATTATTTTCCAGAGCTGCAGCAAGTTGGCCAATGAGACATCCTACTCCCCTGGTCATGGTATCAGACTAGCACTCTCCTTCACCAACGGCAGGACTTCTCAAAGTTCCTTCATAAATCACTTGTTTGCACCTCAAAAGACATTTCTCCGTAGGAAAAAAATGTGACACTCTAGAGCTTAGGTTCCTAGGTTAGCCCCACGTTTTACCCACCATGAGGATAAAATGCAGAATCTGTGTGATGAAAACTGGCAGAAAATAATGCTCTTGCAATTGTACCTTAGGCTCCAGCAGTACAGCTGACATTCATCAAGCTTAACTATCAAATGACAGAAAGCATATTGCGCATTGATAGAGCAGGACATCAGGTCTCTGAGGGTGATTATGGCAATGGTGAAAGCAACATCATTCCTTTTTTCACGCTTATCTACTAAGACAAACTAAATGTCCAACAGTAGTGGAATGGTGAAATAAACTATGTGACATATCCACTTGTTGGACTAGTATACAACCAGAAAAATGGTGTTTATGAAGAATATGTAGCAACATGGAAAACAGTATGATTATAACTGTGTCAAATATACATTTTTAAAAGACTAGAAGAAAATCCAGCAACAAAATAAAGTAAGAGATTCTATTAAGTTGGTGGGATAATAGTTACTTTTTTCTCTGTTTCCTAAATTCGATATAAATTTTTTTCTTAAATTACGCTTCTAATTTAAGAAGGTTTTAAAAAGACTAATTGAAGGCCCATGGCATGCAAATAGTCAACACAATGATCTACAATCCTACTATACATAGTTTAATCTGTGGGATTTTTTTTTCTTCAAATTTTAGTTTAAATGTAATGACTAGACCAGGTCAGCCAAATGTGATCTTCCCAATGACCATGAAATGTCCCCTAACACTGGGTGGGAGGAGGCAGTACTGCTTTTATAGTGTTGCTGTGAGCAAGTTACTTAACCTCTCTTAAAATGATATAATAATGCCTGCATTTCCAGGTTATAAATAATAATAATAGTTATTATTATTATTATTGTAGATATCATTACACTAAATGCCTTCTATGGCTCAGTTATCAAAAGATGTGTTTTATTCCTTCTGCAAATATTTACTATGTACTAGTCATTTTACATAAACAACCTCATTTCACTTTTATAAGAACTCTCTGAGGTTAAGTATTATCTTTCTTTTAAAGTAAAAAGCTCAGAGAAGTTCAGTAACTTGCTCACTGCCACACAGTGGCTGAGCAAGGATTACAACCCCTTTTGGTTTGATTTCAAAGCTTGAGTGAGATTGAAAAAGATAACAATTGCGAAGCTCCTGGCACTATGCTGATATACAGCTGACATTTACTACGTGGTCAGTGTGATGTTGGTCATATTCCCTTGTCCAGAGTCCAAATTCTGGTCTTTGATTTATTTGATTACTTATAGATTCCTTTCTATGAAAAGGTACACATTTCAACTGGAAGATGCAATGCAAACACCACCTGTGTCCTCATCACAGGGGCTCTGAGTCACTAGGAAACGATTTCTGTTTCCTTCTGGCAGTATCATTTGTTCTCACATGTATCAGCAGCAGTAGGTAGATGGCATGTTTGATGAGCCTTGGCAGCTACTGTCACGTCCCAGATATACCTCTTGAGAAACCACGCAGCTTCCTTGTGATGGGCACCCACCACCCAGCAACCAGTAGGTCCCTGCACTCAGGGAAGCTCCTTAAATGGCAGGGGCCTATTCTGAACCCCTGCTTCAACTATTCTCTGTATGGTATATGGCTGACCCTTAATTTTTACCCTTACCACTTCCCTCCTCAAAGCAGAGGCTACTTCTGACCTCCTCAGAAGCAGACAGGGGTAGGAGCTGGAGAAGTTTTTCTAAATTCCTAAATCCTCAGAGGGACTCACTAATAGATTATCTTCCATGGTGGAGTCCAGGGGGGGTGAGGGGTAGCATGCAGGATGAGTAAGAGGGGTGAAGGAAAGGGAGGAGGTGAAGGTATCTTCCAGAGACGGAACACCCAAAGCCCGGCCTCTCGGAGCTTTTTCTGCCATGAATCTCAACACTTCTCTGCTTGGTAGCCTCTTTATCCCTCTCTAGGATTATATCCACCCTCTACCCTCAACTTCTTAACCTTCCCTTCACCCCCCTTAAATACAGGTCTGGCTTGCAGTGACTTGTTTTTGTCTCTAGAGGGAGGCAACAGCATCAGGGAGGAAAGGGCACAGATGGGGGTCTTCTTTCACTTTACCATTTTTTTGCCAAGAGTAGATTTTATTTTCCTTTAACTGAGAACAGATAACAACTAATTGGAGCTGTGTTTTAGGTGCTGCAAAGACTATCTCAGAGAAACATCGTCTCTTCCCTCATTGGCCCATCTATACCCCAACCTTGGTGGCTGCTAGAAGAAGGGTGGCCTTGGGAACACTTCTTAATGTCTAGGGTATAAGTGAGAAAAAAAAAAAACCAGGAGTCATGGGGCAGTTTGGCCAGGAAATATTCACGCTGCCATTCTCTTAAGTACAATGGCACTTATTTAGGAGATGGGGCCGAGACTGGGTCTGCAGCAAGGCTTGGGGAGCTCAGTCCGTAGTTGGGGTGTGGGGAACTTTAGACGCTGAGCAGGTAGTTTGAAACTTTCCTGTATGGAGTATTACATCTGAAACCCTGGTCTCATTAACACTGCCAGGGGAAACTGCAGAGTGAGAATTGGACGTAGGGTCCAGTTCTTCCGGGGCTGCATTTGGCTGATCAAAACATCATCCTAAAAGAAGAGGGGCTATTTCAAGAGTGTCAGACACACCAGTAATGAGGAAAATTGGCAGCTCAGTCAGTCGGCTTCAGTTCCTGAACACACTGGTTGAGACACTCTGGGCTATTTGGGGGGGGGGGGGGCGTAGAGCAAGGGAGGGAATCAACTAACCTTTTCTTGAACATTTGCTGTACATGTTAGGCATCTGGCTGAAGCTTTCAATATTTTACCTCCTTCAGTCATCTGAGCATTTCTAAGACAGGTGTTAACATCTCCAATTTGCAGATGAGAAAACTGAGGTTCAGAGAGATGAAATAACCTTCTCAAGATCACACAGCAAGGAAGTGATGGAGCTGGGATACGAACTCAAAGCTCTCTCACTGCAAAGCTCCTGTGCCCCCGTGAAAAAGATGAAGGTCCTGATCTTTAAAGGGTTTTACTCTCATGGGGAAACCAAGATGTCTCTCAATAAAATTCACATTTTGGTGCCCTGCTCCTACAGGTGCTTGTTTTGAGGGTGAAAACAAGCAAATCTCTGTTTACATTTGGCAGCAATGGGGGTTATTAAAACTTTTGGCAGTAATAGGAGTTATTAAAGCATTTTTCTTACCTTTACAATTCCCCATGTAATCCTCACGTTATGAACTCCAAAGAGAGAGAGAGACCTCTAGTGAGGATTTTAAGCTCCAAGGAAAGTGTGTGTTTGTGTGTGTCTACGTGTTTAATCCATGGTGGTGACGGTGTTGACAGGGGTCCTGGTGGCCCCTCCTACCCTGCCATTTATATGGGTTGCAGGGGAGCAAGGACAGCCTTCCATCACACTACTTTAGAGCCTCTGGTCCAGGACTGCATCTTTGGAGCCACGACCTTGGAGCTTTTGGCTTCTTCAAAGTTGAAGTTTGTTCCCCATTGTTTACAGGTAGGAGCTAGAGTGAACCAGACAGTCTTCATGAATCCAGGTGGGACTTACAATAGGATTTAGATAGGTGGTCCAGTGCTCTGTGTGTGTGTGTGTGTGTGTATCGGGGTGCGAGGCAGGGAGAGAGCCTTTGAAGAGGGAGAGGACTCACAGGAGTGACTGTAAGGAAGTGGAAGTGAAGCTGCTATATTCAGAGGAGAGTGAGGAGGTGTCAGATTGGCTCCACATCAGCAGGAAAGCCAAGTGCCAGAGACCAGATGCTGGGAGACACCAAAGTTTGCATGAACTTTTTGTACGGACTTACCAAGGGGCTTCAGCTAGTCTGTGCTGCGTGTGACTTAGACTGCCTCTCTAGCCCCCCCCCCCCCCCTTTTTTTTTTTCAAAAGGAGACTTTCTGGCTATGTAGTAGTTTAGGCAATGATTTTTCTGCCCACCCAGGATGAGGTGCTGACCCAGGCCCAGCTGGGGGGAAGCTTTCTGGATGTTCCAGCTGCTTCTCGTCCACACACCAGGCTCATTTGTGCCCGTTGAAAGGGCACAATAATAACAGTAGCAATTTAAATTATGCTTCTCACTTTCTCCCCTGAAAAGTGGCAAAGTGACTCACCACTGTTGAATTGTCCCTCTCTATCCACCCCTTGACCTCTTTGCAGCAGTCTAGGCTGGTTCCCTCGGGGCTGAGCTGGAAGCCAGTGCTTCCAGCAGCTCTTTAGCTGTGACTTGGCTGAGAATTCCCCCCCCAACCAATAAATGTGTTCCCCCAAAAAATGCGATGTATTGTTTTAATTTGGATTTCTCAGATGAGGCTGCTTGGAAGGCATTAGAGCAGCATGAGCCCCATTAGGCAAGCACAGTGCTCCCCCCAATCATGAATAATACAAAATAGGGCCCTTTCAGGAATTTTTTCTGAGGGGGGCTCCGCTTATTTTTCTATGTGCAGTTTGATATGGAGATGACTGTTCTGCTTGAAATACGCTGGATACCAATTTCTGGGGGTAATTCTATAAAAATTGGGCGGGGGAGCTGTGAAACTATTCCCTTATTCCATCCTGACTCGTCATCCCCATTCCCTTGTATACCAAATTCTCCTGACCCTATGGTGAGAAAATGCTCATTCTCTGCTCTTTCTTTCAGCACCAACCCAAGGAGAGCTCCCAGAACTGGAGCTGGTGAGGTGCTTATGAGCCTAGAGTAATTAAAGATTTTGAGGTGTCAACAAAGCAGGTAATTAGGTGCAGAAGGTATCAGCTGTCTGAGAGACAAAGAAAGTAATTATACTGAGCACTCTTGGTGCTTGTTGTCACTAAACTCAAAAGAAAGATCTGTTGGGAACTGATACTGTTTGATAGAGACTTCAATGCCTGTCAGGAGTCAGGGGACTTTTGGTACGGCTGCCTGGTATAGAAGAAAGGTTTAAGAAGCATGGCCGACCTGGGTTCAAATTCCAGCTCTGCCACCTACTGGCTGTGTGACCTTGGGGAAGTTACTTAACTACTCTGAGCTTGATGTATGATGTGTAAAATAGTGATGATCATACCTCTATCTACCTCACAGGCTCATTGTGATGACTCAAGAAGATAATGCATGTAAGAGCACTTAGCACAGTGCCTAGTACACAAGTACTTAATAAATGGTAACATTATTGTTATCACTATTGTTATTCTTACTCTATACTAGGCATTTTCTACTGGAGCTCAGAATTTAAAAGGAGAGACAAATAATTGCAGTTATGTATGGCTGTGTCATGAGAAGTATGGAGAGTGTAACTATGGTGGCTCAAAAGAGGTAGCCCTCAATGGGGAGGGAGGGGTACAGAAAAGCAGAGAAAGTTTTGTGACTCTTGGGTTAGGTCTTAAAAATATAGGTAGGAATTTTGACCCGAGGCCCAGGTGGGATTCCAGGCAACTGGATCTACCCACACAAAGCTAAGGAGGTGTGAAACAGCCAGGCCCCAAGAAAATAGTTGGGCTCCACTGGGCACCAACTGGGATCTCCTGGGAGGTGTCAGGTTAGTGACCAAGAATCTCTCCAGTTTACTCCCACCAGCCCCTGGAACGCGCTCTAGGCGCCCTACCTGGCCAATCAGGTGCGACGCCCTCCTCTTCTTTCCTCTAAGCAGCCAGGTAAGTTCACACCCTGCCCCAGCGGGCCTTGCATGCACAGCGCTGGGCAGGCGGACTCAGAGGGGGCAGATCAGGCCAGCAGGCGACCCAGCCCTGGTTGCCGGACCCTACCTCCTTCCTCGTCCCAGTCCTGATGCAACGCCCCCCACCTCAGTACTCTCTTTCTCACACACACACACATCAAGCACACACACGGTCACCTGGGTTCTTTAGACAGCCCCGTGCTCCCACACACCACACTCATACACTCACACGGCAACCCCCTTCCAAGACACACATGGTCTCCAGCCCTCCAACTAAGCACATACACTGGCCACATGCATTCCCACCACGCACATGAACACATCACACTCAAAGACACACACACACCGCATGCTCACACACATAAACCTTTGAACACATACACCTTAAGTAGGCTCACAAATAAAGACACTTTGCTCATGAAAACACTCACACACTACACACCACAACAAACACCACCCGTAAACCCACATTGACACAGCGCATCTAAGGATAAACACACACCAAACACACTTAGACACACAAGCTTCAACGGGCACATATACACACTGCACACATATACACACACACCACAGGATGACCACAAACCCTGGTAGAAACATACATCGAACACACCCACATCCAGACTGCACCCACATAGTCACATTATAATCTTGCAGAAACATACAACCTACAAGCCTGCACACACAAATACACGCTCGACGTCCGACCGCAAACCAAATACACTCTACACCAAGCACTCGGACTAAAACATGCACCACTCACACACACCCCACACCCAGCCACACACCGAACGCACACACACACGTACCGCACTCGCGCGCGCGCGCACACACACGCGTGCATACATACATACACACACAGCCCGCCCCCTCCTTCCCTCCCAGCGGAAGAGAAGGGGGCGCGGAGGGGAGGAGGGGAAGGAAGGAAGGGGGATGGGCGGCCGAAGCGTTGCGGGCACAGATGCTCTTTTCCCTTTGACCCGGGGTGTTGCCCCTATTGACGCGCCATTCTTAAGCAAAGGGAGTGAATGAGTTGGGTCCAGGCGGGGTCCAGTCGGAACCAAGGAAAACTGGGAGGTCCGAGGAATCCGCCGGCGGGCGCCGGTCGCGAGAGCTCCACGGGGACCCAGATTCAGCGTACTGTTGACCCCGCCCGAGGCTCCTCCTCCCTGAGCCCTCCCCCAGACCCTTTCACAAGCCTTGACCTCTGCCCCTGGGGGCGGGGGTGCTTCTCCCTACCCTATTGGAGAGAGTGAGCAACTGTTAGGGGTGGAGGGCTTTATTGGTTTCAAGACCTAAGGAGTTTGGATCTGCAGACAAGCTCTTTGCGAAACCTGTTCTAATCTAGCTTGGAGACTTCTCTTAATGGAGAGCTCACTATTTTGCAAAGCAACTAATTTTCTACATAAAAGGGAATGGCTGTTAGAAATCACCGACACTATGCTGGACACATAGTAGGGTGTTATAAGTGTTCCTCCCGCTTACGTCACTAAATCTGGCAAGGCTATCCGTAGCCCAGTACCAGTCCGCGACAGCTCTTGGACAGTCGATGAGCTTTTTTTCTTAGCACACAAGCCCTCCTGAGAACGCAGCCTTGGCCCGGGGAGCCACCAGCGGCAGGGGGCGGTAGAGCCGCCGAAGGTGCTTTGCACTTCTGGCGGCGCAGCTCTGGGGAAAGTTTTAGGGGAAACTCTAAGGCCCCCTCCCACTGTAGCAGACTACAGGGTCGCTCCAGAATGCTCCGCGGCCAGATAAACATCTGGATCCTGTCTTCCGCTTGCCTCCTTTCTGTTGCGATGGACAATAGGTGAAGTAGAGGTGGAGGAAGAGGACGCGCCGCACTCGCTGCGGTGCATGTGTAAAGCGCATTGCAGCGCAAAGTGTGCAGGCTTCGGAGTCATTATAGGTTCGAATCCCAGCTCTGCCACTTCTCAGCTGGCTACCTTGGCAAGTCGCTGGTTTAGGTCGCGGGGTGGTTGTGAAGTTTAAAGGCGGAAACATATGTAAAGTGCTTATCTCAGTTAAAATCCTAAAGATGTCCATTCCTTCCTCCTCCAGTCCTTCCTCCTCTCCCTGACTCTCTTCAAACATAAAGATTTGGGCCTTTGGGGAAGGAGGGGTCAGAGGTTGGGAGGGAGATATGGCCACCAGGTGATGCCCCCAAGCCAGACCAGAAAGGCACAGGATGGACGGGGGTTCAGTTAGCATTCCGTTTCCTAATCAACGTGCTATGTTTAAGAGAAATGCCTGCACCGGTAATTTTAGCGATGCCACTCACTGGCCACAAGAAATTCCAGGTCACAACACCCATCCTTGGGGCTGATGTGAAGTCATTCTGCCCATCACCTCCACCCCTCATAGGGACTTCCTAATTCACCCCTCCCTGCGTTCTTCTCCCCCTTTCCAAGTTGCCATGTTATTATTTTTTTTTAATTTGTAGTGAACACTCATTGGGTGCCAACGACATCTCTTACCTTATGTCTCGCCAGTGCCTAGCACAGTGCCAGAGACAGCACAGGCAGTATACATGCGGCAAAGTGATGCCCCGAGTGAAGTCCTTTGGAAACACTGAGACTTGAGGGCACCTAAGGAGTTATCATAAGGAATCTAGAGAGAAGACTCTGATGGCAACACCCCAAGCACTGTGGGGATGAAGGGCCTGTGGCTTTTGAATAGGGGGCTATTCGATTCCTCCTCAAATCCCTCCAGCTCTAAGTCTGCCTGGTAGGGCGTTGTCTCTGTGGCTGAAACTTCTGCAGTCAATTAAGAAGAAAGTCCTTTTCCTGGAGGGCAGAGGCCCTGGCCAGCTAGAGGGTGAGTCACTGTCTCAGAGTTGGGCAGCAGAGGTGGCACTAAAGTGACAATGAATCAGTCCAAGATGGCATGGGGGAGATTACCTGAGTGATGATGAGAAGAGGGATGAGGAAGAAGCCTGAGCCCTTGAGGCTGGCACTAAGTGATAGAGTGTCTATATACATATGCATAGAGTCAGCTCCTGACTCCCCCCCCCCCCCCCCCCACTTCCACCCCAGCCAAGTCCTGAAGGAAAGCCTTGGCAGCCTTAGAGAAGGAAGTGGAGTGGAAAGTACCCTTCTTCGAGGGATGTTTGGGAGACCTGGGTTCCAATCCTGACTCCACTACTTGCTGTGTTACCTTGGGCAAGCCCTTTCCCTTCCTCTGCCCAACACTAGAAGGAAGTTAAGGGGGCAAGGGGCTCTGTGCCAGGCCATGTGCTAAGTACTTTTCTGATGTTATTTCACACACTCTTCCCCACAGTGCTATGGGGTGAGCATTTATTCCCTTATTTTGCAGTTGAGAAAACTGAGGTTGAGTGATATTCAGTCATCTACCTTCTCTCTAATATATCATGCGGTCTTTATGTATTTATGTTACCAAGGCAATCACTGTAACCCCAGCCAACAACCTGTCAGTCCTCTGCCTAAATTGGCTCCCTATGCACTCAGGTTCACATCATGTCTCCCAGTTGCCTCCAGTGTCAACCTGCGTTGTTTTCCCGGCAAATCAGTTGGCTACCTGGGTGGGTTTCTCTTTTCATCTTCTGTGACATCCACCCACCCCCAACTCAGATCTTTCTCTGGCGTATCAGTCGAAGATCCCGCATTAGAAAGCAAGCATCACCAGGAGGATGCACCCCAATATCAGTCCCTTATCACAAGGGTGGGAGAACTGGCTGCAGGATGCTGCAGTGAGGAAGGGGAGCAGAGCTGCCAGGGCCAGAAGGAGGGGCTGCAGAAAAAATCCAACAGGGGACAGAGAGAGAGAGAGAGAGAGAGAGAGAGGGAGAGAGAGAGGGAGAGAGGGAGGATGCCAGGGACAAATTGGACCAGCCTCAAACTGCCTCTCCCTCTCTTTCTCCCCCTCTCTTGATCTGGTGCTCTAGAATGTATAAAGGGGCAGCACCCAGCCCTTCTTCAGCCAGAGGAGAGGGAGGGATCCTCTCCTTCAAAGGGAGGGAAAACTGCCCTGAACATTCAAATTACATTCCTGTTTTGGGTAAGAGTTATCTAATTACTGCTTGGGGCGGGAGGGAGAGGGAGGAGGAGGAAAAGAGGGCATCTTTGTGGTAGTGATGATGGTGAGGTGGTACTTAAAGTGAAAAGAGCGCCACCAATGCTGCTGCCAGAGCCAGAAGCTCTCTCCCTTCACTAGGGGTTAAGAGAGACTTGCCACTGGGCTTCTGGATCTTATTTCCAGTCCAGGTCCCTAAAAGCCACATCTCTGAGTCTCTGGGGTATAAGTTCATGTTTTCTGGGGCTGCCCCAGTACCTATGAATGCCTGGAGTCAGCAGCTGCCCTCTGGAACCCCCCAACACCCAGCCCCCTAAATCCCCCCAACCTCCCCCCCTCATTCCTTCTCTCCTTTGCCAGGCTCTGCTTCCCTCTCTTTCCCTCTTGCCGGGGCTCGCCCACAATCTCTGACATTTTTGACTCTCTTCTCCTCTTTATTTTCCATTCCTGTCCCTCTGTGTTTCCAACACTCTCCTTTTGTCCATTTGCTTCTTCCAATAGGGGAGAAAATTCAATTGGGAAGGGGTGTAATTGTGTATTTGAAATTCTCCCCACTTGAGATCTTGCATTTATAAGCCTTTTTTTGCCTCAAATAAGAATATTTAGTGCTTGTGAATGATATATTTTTGCTTGGCTGAATAGTAATTTGTGTGTATGATTGTTGGGCTGCAGATTAGAAGAAGGTGTTTCTGGAACAGATATTAGAAAGTAAGATGGTTTGGGCAGGTGTAGATGGCCTTCTGACTTCTTCAGTTACCAAGAGGATAGAAAAAGGCGAAGACTACAGTAGTGTGTGTGTGTGTGTGTGTGTGTGTGTATTAGGGGGGTAGGTTACTGAGACCATTCTTATCCTGATGTGTAGAGGACTTTGTGAAGTCAGCTTCTGTTTGCTCTTGCTGCTCATTGAACTTTGAACAAAATGATCTTTTTGTCTCTGAGCTTAGAAGAGCAGAGGCCCTGGACAAGATGGGAAAGAAGAAGCAGGAAGAGTGAGGCAAGGAGGGGAGTGGGTTGTTCCTTGTACAGTTCTTGTGTGCAAAGAGCCAACAAGGGATGTTGCCTGCCCTCAAGTGCCATACAAGTCAGGGCAGAGGGAAGCAATGAGGGGTAACAAAAAGCTTGCTTAGCTGGGATCCAGGCGTCGTTGGCCTTCCTCTGGGCTCTGCCACTAATTAGCTGTGTTCTTTGGTAAGTTTCTTAGCTATCTGAACCTCCTCTTCTGCCTTTCTTTCACCTGTAATGTGAGATTGTGTGGTATGGCCAGGGGAGGGGCAATTTGGAACACTCTGAGGAAGGGACCCTTGGGCTGAATCTTGAAGGAGAGATGGCTTAAAATAAAGGGAGAGAAGATTGTGAGGTACAATGAGAAACAGTGGGAGTAGCCCAGGGAATTTAGCAAACAGGTATGCGTAAGGCACTGAGCTGGCTGCTGCGTGGAAAATTGCTATGAATCACCCCTGCCCCGTCGCAGAAGGCTTTACAGAGAGCGGGGGAATCTGAGCGGCAGAGCTAAGTGCTTGCAGCGCCTGCAGCTCGTCCCAGGACGGGCCGTGGCCACGCCGCAGGACTGACCAGCGGGTCACGCAGTCCCTTATTCCCTGGCCGGACCAGGAGAATCGCCAAGAGGTAGTGCAGGGGCAGGGCTCCAGGGGACTGAGTGCAGCCTATTGAGGGGTTATAGTGGGAGGTGAGGGCGCTCCAAGTGGAGGGCCCGACGTGAGGGAGGGAGAAGAAGCCTGTGAGTGTTGAACAAGTTGCTCAGGTTTGTGCATTCAATAGCTCATACCTAGAGCACGCAAGAATGATTTAATTTTTCGAATTCTCGGAGTCTAGGCAGGGGCAGGCAGCGGAGAGTGGTCTTTGCGCGCCGCGGGGCTTTGTTTAACTTTGCAGGTTCTGCACTCTCTAGAGCCACATAGGGGCGGGGCGCGCGTGGCGCAACCCAGTCTGAAGGCCGCGCTCTGCAGCACAGAGGCCAGAGGCCCAGGACAGCCCTTTGAGGCGCAAAGTCCGCCGCGGGCCGGTTCCTGTCCTTCTCCTCCTCCCCCGCTCCTCCTCCCTCCGTCGTCATCACCTAGCTCTGGGTCAAGGGCCAGCAGCCGAGCTGGGGCTCCAATAGGGAGGGGAGGGAGACCCACTTAGATACACTCCTCCCACACACCCCCACGCCTCCCACCCCGACCCAGCACCCAGATGCCCATAGGCTTGGAGGGGCGGGGGCTCTCTCTTTCCAGCTATGGATGGGACAGCAGCAGCGTGGCCCTGTGTCCTGGAGTTGGCTAAGTCTTCTAGAAGGATCAAGGACTCTGCAGACATGAGGGCTTTGTCTCTACCTTGTTCTTGTATAAACAGGGTAATAATAAATTACGCTGGTTGTGTTTCGGGCTTGGAGATGCTCACCGACTTGCCCAAGGCCACTGAGCTGCTTAGTAACCAGGCAGGCCTCCTGACTCCTGGTCTAGGACTTTTTTCACTGCATCATAGCCAAGACAGTGGTCTAATTTCGAAGCGGGATATATAAGTAGTTACACAGACAGACAGATATTGAGATTTTTAAAAATATGGTTATTTTAATGTAGTTTAAAAATACTATTTCTGTAATGAAAACTACCAGGGGAACATCTCCCACAGCCCCAAATCCTTATGACAGCCACTCAGACAGGATTTTGAAAAAGAAAACTGGCAGAAAATTGGATGCTTGTTGGGGAAGATAAAATCAAAGGAAAAGAGAAGCAAGTGGAGATGGAGGCACAAACATGGAGGAGAGGTGGCTCTCAGCACAGATTCGGAAGGTTTCCTTGACAGGCCTCTGTCCAGACTGTCTGGGGGAATATCCCCATTAGTCTTTTCTCTCTCATGCCGGCTCTGTAGAAGCCCCAGCTGTGGTCTGGAGAGGCAAATGCTTGATGGCTGCCCATTTAATTCAGTCTCATTTCTCTCCTTTCCTCTGTTGTAGTCAATACAATGGAGAGGTCTATTCTGTGTGTGTGTGTGTATAATAATGCATATGTGAGACAGCATGAGGATGCATGTGTGCATGGATGACGATGAGAGGGAATGTGTGTGTCTGAAAGGGAGTGTGTCTTAAAGAGGGGGGCTGGAAGGGAAGCGGGGTTGAGAAGACAAAAATGAATCAGAGTTTACTGAGTGCATACTAAAAACCGACAGCTGAGTAAGGGCCTGCCCAGTTCTGGTAGACCTGAGGAAATAGTCAATTCTTAATATTCCTATTGGTGTGCAGGCAAGAATGCTGTTAGACCCATGGGCCTTTCTTGATAGTCCTTCAGACTCTTGACACTTGTGTGACCTCCAACAATTCTGCAAGATTCCAAGGGCAGGAGCTGGGGCTTTCCACTCCAGATGGCTCCCCACTTTCCTCCACCATCCCTAACATGGATGGCTTGCACACTGTGCTGAGGAAGCTGAAGGTAGGGACTGACTCCCTTTTGTGGGCCAGTTTAACATTTTTTTACATTTCAGAGCCTGGACTAGCTCCCCAACCCCCACAGTTAGCTACCTTGCATCTCAGATCATGAAAGACCCAGTGAAGAAACAGTTCAATTTATCCCCTGTGTGCTTCCTACTGACAGGGAGGGAGTACTCATTTTCACCTTCAAAGGATGGTGCAAGAGCATTCTTCAACGGGGGCGCTATCTGCCTCATTCCAGATATTAGCACTTCTGCTGAGTCTTCCTCTCAAATTTGACTCTTGGGTATTTTGGGGGGCAACTCCCAAGTTCTGGTCCATATCTCAGGACCTTTTCAGGATGCTATGCTGTCAGCTTGGGGGTGAGCTGGGGTGAGAGATGTGGTGGCAGGAATACACAGGGCTTTGGGGGCCTTTCTCCTCTATCCATTCCTCTCCTCTACCTTTGATAATAGTCTTTTTCAAAACGATATTTATCTGTATCTCTTTATCTGTCATCATCATCTATCTAACTTATCTATCCTATATATCTATCTGTCTATCATCTACCTTCATTTTCATTTCCCTAGAATAGTGTGTATAAATAAGACCTCAAAAATCCAGCCACCTCCTTAGGAAAGAGAGTAATCTTGAATCTGACCATCCCAGTTCTAGACAGCAGATGTGGTGGTGAATACCAAGAAATACCATGGTGTGGTGGGAAGAGCAAGGCCTGACCTGAGGATAGGTAGGGAAAGCTGGTTCCCAAACCATATTCCTCCATGGCATTTTAGTGCAACTTCAGATAAGTCACAACCTCTCCAGGACACTAGTTTGTTGTTATCTGTAAAATCGGGAAACATAATACCCAACCTATCTCTTTTTCAGAGGGTGTTGTGAGAATAAAGTGGCGTGATTCATTTATCCATGAATCATGAATAGCTGTTTTAATTACAAGACCTTTATATTCTCTCAAAATGCTTGGAGTTTATAATCCTATGATTCACCCAAGAAACACTTATTGAACACCTACTGTGTGCTAGGGTCTGGAGATAATGGACATATGGAAAGCTTTTGAGAAAATGGAAAGTGCAAGACAAATTAGATATTTAAAAATTTTTACCTCCTATTGATGGAACATCTTATTTTTTTTACTTTTTCTACCATGACGTAATAGAAGCAGCAACCAAAAGGGAAAAAAAAAAAGATAAACGATGACACAGCTTGTGATGCCAGCACTATTATGCACTCTGACACATACTGAAGATAATAGTGAGACTATATCTTGTTGTATTTGATGTCACGTCACCTTTGTTTATACTACCCTTTGGAATGTTTATAGCATAAAGATTGCCTTTCCCCATCGTGCGCTTGAGTTGTTTCTTTAGTCAATAAAATTTAAGAAGGGCATCCCATGTTCTATAGAATGACGACTGTACTTGTTTTACAAAGAGGTTGTAATTTGTAGTGACTGTCTGCCTTCAGCTATGACTTCCCCTGGCTTCTTGAATCAGGCTTTGATTATGCGTCCTTTCTTTTGATTTTATTAGTTAGCTATGCATTATTTTGCAGCTATTAAGAGCAAAGGTGGATGGGGCAGTGGAAAGAGACCTAGGACTGAGAAGTACTGGGTTCTTGTCTAGACTCTGCTGTCAAATTGCTGTTTGGCCTTGGGCAAACCCCTGTCCCTCTCTGAGCCTCAGTTTTTTTAATATAGAACAGAGGCTTTGGACTAGTTGATGGCTAAGGTTGCTTCTATCTCTGATTCATTCTAATATTCTAAGCAGTTCCTGAAACATTCCTTTTTTTGAAGCCAGAGTTTTCCTCAATATATTTTAACAATACTATCTCCAGTTTATGAGCTGCTGCTGTGACAGCATAGGCTGAGTCCACATACTGAAGCATGCTGTCCCCAAATTTAATTTTCTTGGGGCGTCATCACTGTATAGGATAAAATGAGCTATTTTGTTCATCACAACTGCAGCCTTGCTGAAATGGAGGTTATAAGATAATGACTTAAAGGCTAACTCATTAATGCTCAGGGATGAGTGAGGTAACGTGCCAACAGACCAAATTGGTGCCCAAATGTTTTCATCTAGAGACCTGTATCTCTTTCCCATGTTGTGATATATTAATGAAGATGTCTTTTTCCATTGTCACTGCCTGTAGACATTTGAATAACATAGATTCTATGCCTTCTGGGCACCCAGCACCGTCCGCTATCAATTTCTCAAACTCTGAGGAGCTCTCAGAGGTTTGGAGCAAAATTGTGATGGTGCCATAAAGTGCCTAATTTATAAGGATTCAAATGATGGCATCCGTGCAGTCCCTTCTTTTTTTCTCATAGGTGGTTATTAGTGAGCACTGCACCATCCTTAACTACTTGATGGGGGCAATGAAGTAAATTAGTCCTCCAAATTGTGAAGGCTGTGGATTTATGCCTAGCTGAAAGCATTTCTGTCCCTGCAGTGTTGAAGAGGGTGACCTTTCTGACGTTAATTTGTTTCTCCATCTGTGCCATGCATTTCGAGAGGACGTGAGGAACAATCTTGATGCCACTCACTCTATGTGTGTTTCCCCTTTTTGTATTGCTGGAGACTTGATTTGGGTGTGCCTCTGCTCTTTGTTCAAATTCTCTCTCTTGGTATCTGCTAATATCCTAGTCCCTTTACTGATACAAATAAAATTGTATGTTCTTTTGCTAGTCACAATGTAAAATTGGATGGTTTGAAAAAGAAACAAATTTTGAGGCATGGGAATTTCACTAATCTGAATAATAGCATTTGAAAAATTGACCTATGCAGTTAGTTTTTATAAATTTTTGAGAAGATTTTTTATATATCCTGATGCATTGGAGATTGAAGAAGAAAGATCTATTCCCAACAGTCTCCCAAGATCTCTTTACCTGTGTTAATTTAATTCAAATTTGGTAGAGATTGAACAGAGTAAGTCGTTGGATGCATTGATACAAATTCTAACTTTATGTAATTACATTTTTGAAACTTGATATTTTCTGGTAAAGTCAGGCCCTCTGCAAAGAACCTTCAATATCAACATGTTTATTAAAACCCAATGCTAAATGTCACACCTACATTATTCATTTAATTCTCAGACAACTGCTAAAATGAGTACTGCATCATTTCCCCATTTTATAGAGGAAGCCGCTGAGGCTCAGAGAATTCAACTGACTTTACTAAGGTCACACGGCTAAGAAATTATAAAGCTTGTCTTTGAACTCAGTTCTCTTTTGCTCTAACTCCAGTGGCCACTACAGATATTTGTCTAAGGATATTGTTTTTGCAAATGCCTTGAATTGAGGCTGAAACTAAGAGGGTTTGCTTTCATCTTCCTTCTTGAGCATCCTTTTGATGTCATGGTCCCTTCAGGCCAGTGCAATGGCATGCTGAAGGGAGAAAGGAAAGACCCCTTGGGGCAAGAGAGGTCTCTTGGCACGTTGGTCCCTGTGAGGAGCCTCCTTTTGTGTTCAGTTTGGAAAGAAAGGCCTGAGGACAAGTACTCAAATCTCAAGAACCTGTTATGTGCCACTCTCATAGTGTGGAAGCCTGCTTACTCGTCCTCCCTCCCCACTCTGCCCATCTGCTTCTTCACTGGGCACACTGGCCTTCCCAACTCTGCTTCTACCGCGTATTCTACTGGTGCCTTAAGAGGGTGGAAGGCAAGCAAGACAGTGTCAATTTTGCTGGCAGAACTGCAGCATATGATTGCTCTTAAGTTTAGCCTGTATCTTTGAGCAGGAGGCAATGACAAACGGTTTATTCTAAGGCCTTTGATTTCCTTCGGAATTGTAAGCATCTAGGCTGACTCATCTCTCAAAGGCTTTTCTCTCTCTCTTTTTTTGGCTGGTGTTGTTTTGAGGTTTTCTTGTTTGTTCTTACCTTATTCTGGGGGGGAGGAGGGATTGATTTTCAGCTTGATTTTTGAGTGAAAAAGCCAGCTATACTCTTTGGATGACCAGATCTGGTAAGCCTCAGCAAGAAGAAATAGCTGCAACTCCAAA
Source organism: Equus quagga (assembly GCF_021613505.1). Lineage (NCBI taxonomy): Eukaryota > Metazoa > Chordata > Mammalia > Perissodactyla > Equidae > Equus > Equus quagga. The sequence continues at coordinate 19,046,561 of NC_060276.1, read as the reverse complement.
ACAGGTATAAAAATATCTGGATTGGGGCAAGGGGAGGGGGGAGAGATGTTAGAAAAATTAAGCCAGAGCTAGGCTGTGTGTGTCAGGATGAGACCCTTGGCTAATAGGTTCCAAACCTGCTATTGTGAATGGGGGATTGCTAGAGGCTTAGTCTGGGACTGTGGTTAGGTGCTGTGCATGCCCCTTCTGTTAAAAAGGTCATTTTGTGGATGCAATTTGGTGGTTGGGCTTAGGGATTCACTTTGGGTCTAGGGGATGATGCTTTGCAGTTGAAGGAGCTTTAAAAGAACTCCATGCTAAGGATTTTCCTTTTAGCTCAGTTCAAGAGCCATAGAAAGACTCCTCATCCTTTCTCATACTGCATTTCAGTTATCTGGCAAGCATGTATTTCTGACATGTGTGACTTCGGCCATTAAGGAAAGTGGGCAAAAGAGAATTTTGGAAACGAAAGAAGGGTGGGATTTTTTGTTTTTGGACAGAGCTCATGTATATAGATTATTGAATGATAAACTCTTACCTACCTTTTTTCTCTCAAAGCCACATTACATGATCTTTAGAATTTAAGCTTTCCCCCCAATAATATATAGAATATTATCATAAAATTCCATGGGAAAGAGGAGCTCAGAAAAGTGGCATGTAACCACTTCCCTTCTTGTCAAAAGGTTTAGTTCCCCATTATCTTCTCTCTCAGGAACCAGCATCCACATACTCACCCAAACCATAAACTTCAGAGCTAGCCTATAAATTTTTTCCTTTTCATTACAATAAAAAATTCCCCCAAGCCCTGTCAATTCTACCCGTAAAATCCATCCCCTGTTCCAGCCCCAGTGACACTGACTTGTGTCAGCATCCCTTGCCTCTTGGCTGATCTTCCTACTTCATGCTGTCTACCCAAACCAGGCTTTTCATTGCTCTCTGTGATTTTTCCAAGCTGCAGCTCTGACCATCACTCCCTACTTAAAACCCTGCAGTAGTTCCCTATTACTTTCAGGAGAAAGTACAGCTTCTTAACATGGCTTACAGGGCCATTCATGACCTCATCCCTGACTATCCAGATTTATCTCCTTCCAGCCCTTTTATATAGCTTTTAGAATATAATAACCTCTCTCCCATCTCCTTGCCTTTGCACAAGCTGTTCTCTCTTTCTGGACACTCCCCCCACCTTGTCTCCAGGCCAACTTATATCTTTCCTCCTTTCTGCTCTCACAGTACTTTGTTTATATTTTGGCCAATTGACTTATCACAAGATTTTAGACATTGTTACTAACCTGTATCTCTCCTTCACTGCACTGTTAAATCCTTTATGAAATGAGTAGTATTATCTTGCTCATATTTAAATCTTTAGTGCCAGGCACAAAGTGGGCAGTTGATATGGGTTTCTTTTTTTTAATGAATGAATGAAAGAAAAAATGAATAATAAAGGAAAGAATGCTATGTGGGGTCCAGGGAGATTCCCACTGGGGGATCTTGTGCAGCCTGGGAGCAGTATGAGATAGTGGGCACCATGGAGAAGGGACACATAAGACAGGCTTGCCAGTACACTAAGACAAAGTTCTCTCTGATCACCAATCCTGTATAGGAGTCTCACTAGAAATAGCCTGGAAATGATGTTTGTTTGTTTTGGTACAAACTGATGCTTTTTCATGGAGAAATAATATAATCAAATTGCACTGTTTTTGGTAAATAAATAGAAGGCAAACAAAATCCTACCACTTAATACAGATACTGTTAGCATTTGGGTGCATTTCTTTCAGTCCTTTATTTTTATGCATGCTTCTCTTCATATAGTTCTAATCATAATTAAAATAATTCCGTATTTTGTATTTGCTGTTTGAAAGCTCTTGGTAAACATCACTTTAATGATTGCATAATTTTCCATACTCTGGCCATTTCATAATTTATATAACTAGTCTCATTGCTGGACTAGCTTTTTTTCCTTAATTTTTTACTGTTACGGCTCATGAACATATCGTTTTACCTGTCTGTAGGAAGATTTCATTAGGATAGATTCCTAGAAGGGGAATTACTGGGCCAAAGGGCCTGGGGATGATTTTTGGCTCCAGACTCATGTGTCCAGTTTGCTTTCTGGAAGAGTTGTAAAAATTTACAGGACTCCTAACCTGGATGGGCATGCCCATTTCACTCAATATAGACAGCATTATTATCATTTAAAAATAAAAATTAATTCCATCAATGTTCTAATTGTTTAATGGAAAATGTTACCTTATTCTTGTCTCAATGTACAATTTTTAATTGTGAGTAAAGTTGTTTGGTTATTTATTTATTTCCTAATTAGGTTTTCTCTTTTCTGGACTGTCGATTCAGGGCTGAGTTTTTTAAGTTGGATTTTTAAAAAAAGCAACCAGAGGCAGCTCTGCTTGAGGGTGAAGCCGCCTCCCAGTTTTCCCTCCCCCCCTACCCCCCCCCCCCCCCCCCTAGTTCCCTCCACCAGGTCCAGTGACAATTGGATGATGCAGCCTTGATAATCATCCGATTCCAGAATGGGTGGCTGCATTCCTCTTCTGAAGGCAGCAAGGACACTGTGCCCCAGAATCATGCCCCCTTTGCTGTTGTTGTCTGCCTTCATTTTTTTAGTGAACGTCCTGGGAGGAGCCCCAGGACACAACCCGGACCGCAGGACCAAGATGATATCAATACACAGTCTTTCGGAGCTGGAACGTCTGAAGCTGCAAGAGACTGCTTACCACGAACTAGTGGCCAGACATTTCCTCTCTGAATTCAAACCTGATAGAGGTGAGCAGTACCCCGGAGTGTGGCGTCCTCGCCTTGGGGCGAGTGGACCCCCCCGGACGGGACTCGACAAGTTGGGGGTCCAGGAGAGTGGGAGCGGCTTGTGCCTGGTCTCGGACCTGGTCGGTTCTCCAGGCGCTTGGAGAACTGAGGAAGTGGGAGTTGAAGGGTGTTTGTTGAATTGCTGAACAAGTGAAGATTAGTTGAGTTGGGTCGGGTAAGACAAACAGGCAGATGTCAGGGACAGACAGGTGGACAGAGGACAGGTGAAGAGACAAATGCCGCAGGTGCGATGCGAGAACAACTCAGAGGGAGACGGAGGCACAGAGAGACACTCTGAGAGGGGACTGGGACAGACAGAGACAGCGCGGTTGAGAGATTGAAAGTAAAGAGAGCGAGACAGTGGGAGAGAGGGACACGCGCCAATCCCTGCGAAGAGCGGGAGGGCCCTGCGGGCGAGGGGAGCAGAGGCGGGAGGTGCGCTGTGAGCGCTGCCCACCTCAGCTGGCTGCAGGGGAGTGAGCGGGAGGAAGCACTGGACGGGATTTGAGCGTGCCAGGGGTCTCAGGAGTGTAGGCGCAGATTCTGCAGCTGAGGGGAGGAGGGAGGGAGTCGCGTGGGCCGAGGGGCTCCCCTGCAGTAATGAAAAGTGCAAGGGGCGGCAGGTTCTCTAGGCGCGCATAGCGGGCACAGCCTGAGATGCGTGAAGCAAAGGGCGAGGAGATCCCGCGATCAGCTGCCGCTGTGGGGTCGGAGCGCCGGGACTGGGGTGTTGCTCTTACTCCCGCCGCAGCGCGGGGAGCCGCTGGCATGCCGAGTGCGAGCGCGCCCGCAGTAACTTGGCCACCCCTAATCGCTGTGTCGCCGCAGGCCTAGCCCCTCCCCTTGCCTGTTGCACTGAGCGCCTCAGAAACCCAGAATTTGTTTTAAGTGAGTGTTAAGCTACTACCAGTGCGTAACAAGATGCGCAGTGTGCACGTGGTGCCTTAGATCCTCTGGTTTGATTAAATTCTTGGAGTCTCATATGTGGTAGATAATATTGGTCCCTTTATCAAATGGAGAAACTGAGGCTGAGAGAAAGCAAAACACTTTTCTCGCGCTGGACAGAGCTGTTTGCGCCTCCCCCCCCCCCCCCCCCCCCCCCCCCCCCCCCCCCCCCCCAGGTTCCAATTCTTGCGGACCAATGCAGTGTGATGTTTTAGTCTCTTATCAAATCCTATTTGTGTGAGTGTGCCTGTCTTTTCTTTTTCTCTTCCCATAGCTCTACCTATTGACCGTCCAAACACCTTGGAGAAGTGGTTTCTGATTCTGAGAGGACAACAGAGGGGTGAGGGGCTCTCATACTTTCCTTAGGAAAGAAATAGAATGCGGCATCCTTCCTGCACTGTGCCCCTGGCTACTGGAGGCTGGGCAGTACCCACTGCCCCTGGGAGTACGCCCCCTCCCCCTCTCAGAAATCCCTTAGAGGGTGATTTCAGGAAATGGCGCACTAGCTGCAGGCGTGTGGGGCGGTCCCATCAGATCTGCCTAAGCCTTCCCAGTGGTCCACCCTGGACAGATCACCCAAAGAAATTGCCCTCATTGCTTCAAGGTGGTCACCTCCTGGCAGGACTTAAGGCAGGGACCTTGAGCTCCTTTGGGATAGTTGAGTGGAGATGAGTCCTTCCGCCAAACCACTGTAGGGTCTTTTTGGCTCACTCCCCAGGGAAGGCCTCTGCGGGTCTGGAGGGGTGGGGTTGGCTGCCGGCGGTTGCTTGGAGGAGTGCTACAGCCCCTGCAGTTCCTCCTGATTTAAACGCTGCGGAGCGTTGACGTTTCTGGTTCTTTTTCTCCCTGGCTTCCCAGTCATATCACTGAAGACATTTGGCATTCGTCTGGAGGAGGTGTTGGTGAATGAGCTTACCCGCCGCAAGCATCTTGAACTAAGAGCCGAGATGCAGATTGAAGAATCCACTGGTCAGGCTTTGGGCCGTCGTCGGGGAAACGTGGTGCAAAGGATGTTTGGCCGCATTAGGCGCTTTTTCAGTCGCAGACGGGATGAGCCCTCCTTGCCCCGGGAGTTCACTCGCCGTGGGCGTCGAGTGAGTTAAATCCTCCAGGTTTCAGGCAGGGGCCATTCCCGAGGTGTCTATGGATGTGGGGAGAGAAGGTCAAGGCCTGTGTCCTCAGAAGGAGGGGGAGGTGAACAGAACATGTTGGTGGGGTGTAATTGGCTTGCCATGGAAGGAATGTCTTCCGTTATGAATGTGTCGCAGTCCTCAGGAAGTCCAAAGAGACCTTCCTACTCCCACATTTTAAGATAGTCTGGGTATCTTCACAGGGTGCAGTATCTGTGGATAGCTTGGCTGAACTGGAGGATGGGGCCCTGCTGCTGCAGACCTTGCAGCTTTCCAAGATTTCCTTTCCAATTGGCCAGCGACTTCTTGGATCCAAAAGGAAAATGAGCCTCAACCCAATTGCTAAACAAATCCCCCAAGTTGTTGAGGTTTGCTGCAACTTCATTGAGAAACATGGTAAGGGGGCCGAAAATGATGGTTAAATCAAGGTAAGAGGCAATTAAAGGGAAAAAACTGTGTTCTAGAAATGGAGAGAGAAAAGAGGCCTTGGGATGAAGGGCTTGGAACATTCCCCTGCCACCAGTTGGGGTGGGATGGAGTGGGGGAAGAGAAGAAAAATGCCATGGGAAAGGGGACCAGAGATCCATAGCATCCCTTGGTCTTTTCTTTCAGGCTTAAGCACAGTGGGGATTTTCACCCTGGAATATTCTGAGGAGAGAGTGCGTGAGGTAAATTGGCTGTGTTTACACTTTTGTTCCTCGAGTGAAAAGCAGGTAGAGGTGAGGGCTCTCCCATAGACCTGAGGGGAGTGTCATACCTGATGGGGGGAGCAAGGTCTTCTTTCTTGCCCCGTAGGTACACCATATTGTCAGCTACCTCCACTGAGGCCTGAGACTTATTGAAAGAATGTCCAGGAGGCCATTGGTGGTGGTCAGGGGTAGACAGTCCATGTATTCTCTCCCCTTTTCTAGCTCCGTGAAGAATTTGATCAAGGTTTGGATATAGTGCTGGATGACACTCAGAATGTGCATGATGTGGCTGCGCTTCTCAAGGAGTTTTTCCGTGACATGAAGGACTCTCTGCTGCCAGATGATCTGTACATGTCCTTCCTCTTGACAGCAAGTGAGTCTTCTGCCCTTCCTTGTCAGGCAAGGAAAGGAAATAGTACAGTGGATGTGAGGGTCTAGGGACAGAGCCCAAGCTGCAGGACCCCAAGAAACTAAGACAGAATGAACACCAGAAGATGAAAACACCTCTCCAAATTACTTTCCTTGTATCTCTTAATATTCCATTATAAGTCTGTTGTTTGGAAAGTTCTCTAGAGCTTCTTGAAGCTGTGTGTGACCTCTTAGGGCAAAGATGAACCTAGTTTCTGTAGAGGGGTTCTGATTTTGATGGGAACAGTTCTTGCTTTTAGGCTCCTGAGATCAAATGCTTTGAGAATGAACAGAGACAAGATGCCTGGGTCCTTTCTCCATAGCCTTCAGCAATTTTCAAGCAGAATCACCTCTCTTTTGGTATCAGGCTGCTGCCAAGACTAGTTCCCTGCCTGAGCCAGCCCCTGTTTTCCTTTTCCAGCTCTGAAGCCGCAAGATCAGCTTTCTGCCCTGCAATTGCTGGTTTACCTGATGCCACCTTGCCACAGTGACACTCTGGAGCGTCTGCTGAAGGCTCTGCATAAAATCACTGAGAACTGCGAAGATTCCATTGGCTTTGATGGACAGTTGGTAAAAAGCTCTGGGAAGGGTAATGAGAGCCATAGTAGGGGCATGTGTGAGAGTATATGAGACAGAGACAGAAGGAAAAGGAAACAAGAACAAACAGAGACACTTCTATTTGTACAACTCCCATTACTACCTCAGAGTGGATCACTTTCTGCTTTCCTTCACCTAGGTTTCAGGCAACCGTATGACTTCCACCAATTTAGCCTTGGTGTTTGGATCTGCCCTTCTGAAGAAGGGGAGATTTGCCAAAAGGGAGTCCAGGAAAACAAGACTGGGGATTGACCACTATGTTGCATCTGTCAATGTGGTCCGTGCCATGATTGATAATTGGGATATCCTCTTCCAGGTAGGTGGAAGTTTTGGACACACTTATTTCACAGCTCTCTCTCCTGTTCACAAGGCAAGGAAGAGTTGTACATGCATCCCTGAGGGTAGCCAAAGCAGGCGGTCACAAAATCTCCCAGTCTAGAAATTCTTCCCACAATTAGCTGATCATGGTGCCTTCAGTCCTAGGTACCTGATAGAGATGAGTATAAATTTTAAAATGTCGTATAAGAAAGCTAACATTGTTAATTTTACCTTCAGGTGCCTCCCCATATTCAGAGGCAGGTTGCTAAGCGTGTGTGGAAATCCAGTCCTGAAGCCCTTGATTTTATCAGACGTAGGAATTTGAGGAAGATCCAGTGAGTGTTTTCTTCGTTTGTTTGTGCTTAGCCTTGAGGAGAATCTCCTATGGGAGTTTCCAACCCCAGACCATCTTTATGTTAGTCAACCCTAGTATACAAACTGACTTGCTTTTCAAAATTCATTCCCATTCAGGAGTGCGCGGATAAAGATGGAAGAGGATGCTTTACTTTCTGATCCAGTAGAAAGCTCTGCTGAAGCCCGGGCTGCTGTCCTTGCTCAAAGCAAGCCTTTTGATGAAGGTCAGTTCCCTGCTGGAGGTCAGGCCCTTGCTGAAGGTCAGGCCCTTGCTGAAGGTCAGTCCCCTGGTGAAGGTCAGGCCCTTCCTGAAGGCCAGGTCCTTGCTGAAGATGAGCCCCTTGAGGAAGATGAGTCCTCTGAGGAAGATGTGTCAGTCAATGAAGAGCTAGTATTTGAATATCTCAATCAAGGAGTAGTCTTTGGGGAAGTCCAAGGTCTCGAGATCCCAAATGACCTTGAGATTCAAGGCCCACATCTTGAAGGCATACCAGAGCTTGATGAAGAAGATGATGATGATGATGATGACGATGATGATGATACCTTGAATTTTGATGATCTTCCTCCCCTTGAGGACATTCTAGACCCTGATGATGAAATTCCAGAACTCATTGAAATCCAAGACTTTGAGGAAATACCATACTTTGATATGGTCCCAGATCCTGAAGAAGCCCCACATGTGCAAGAAATCCCCAACCCTGGAGAAAACCCAAATCCTGACCTTGAAGAAGGACCAGATTTTGAAGACGACCAAAACCTTGACCTTGCAGAAGTTCCCTATCTTGATGTAATTCCGAACAATGAAGGAGCCTCAGATACAGATGAAGTCCCAGATAATGGAGAAGCCCAAGACACTGATGAAATCCCAGACCATGCAGATGCCTCAGATAGTGATGAAAACCCAGATTCTGAAGAAGACCCCAATCTTGAAGAGGTCCCAGCTCTTGAAATCCCAAATGATGAAACCTCAAATGCTGCAGAAATTCCAGACCACGAAGAAGTCCCAGCAGTCAATGGGATTTCAGACTCTGACGAAGACCTTGATTTTGAAGAAGTCCCAGCTCTTCATGTGGTCCCAAGCCCTGAAGAAGCCTCAAGTGGTCATGAAATCCCAAATCATGAAGAATCCCCAGAAGTTAATGGACTCTCAGACTCTGAAGATCTCAATCTCGAGGAAGTCCCAGCTCTTGATGAAGTCCCAAATAATGAAGAAACCTCAGAGACTGAAGAAATTCCCAATCATGAAGAAACTCCAGAGGTCAATGGAATTGCAGACTCTGAAGAAGACTCCAATCCCGAAGAGGTCCCAGCTCTCCATGTGATAACGAGTCCTGAAGATGTCTCTGATTTTGATGAAATTCAAGACCAGGAAGAATCCTCAGATGTGAGTGGAGTTCCAAACAATGAAGAAGCCTCAGATGCTGAAGAAATACCAGGACACGAAGAAGCCTCTGATGTCACTGGAATCCAAGACTCTGAAGAAAACCCCAATCGTGAAAAAAACTCAGTTTTTAATGTGGTTCCAGAACCAGAGGCTGCTGAAATTCACAACAAAATTCCAGATTCTCAGAAAGACCGTGCCAACACTTTTGAAGAAGATGAAGTTACCGATGTGGCTCCAGAGCCTGAAGAGGTCTCCATTCTCAATACAATTCCAGACCCTCAGCCAGACCTGGCCGTCAATCTTCAAGAAATCATGAATGTGGAAGCAGTCCCAATGCCTAATGATCTTGACTCTAAAGAAGTTCAGAATCCAAAGGCAATCCAGTTCCATAAAGAAGTTGCAGATGTTACATTTCTTGTAGATACCACTCTCCTTAAAAACAAGTCTCAGCCTGGCCGAGTCATGGACTACAAGTCCTCCCCAGAGTCATTGAGGACCGACACCTGCTTTCTCTCCTACATGAAGTGCTGTAAGCTTCTGGCTCCAGCTTTGTTACTCATTTGCTTAGTAAAATTAGTCAGGCTTGTTGTAGGGTGGTGGTTGTTGTTAGGAGGCTGCCTTCTTCCCCGCCTCCCTGTTGGTGTTGTCCATTTGCTCTAAGCATGGGGTGTCTGTCTTACTCTTTCTGTTCTCTAACTCAGCCATCCATACCCAGCTTCCACAGTGGGTCTATGTTCTACTGATAGGCTGCAGTTTTCTTACATGTCAAATGGGGATAATCATTCCTGCCCTACCTTCTTGCTTCATAGTGTATTCGAAGCTCAAAATTAGATCTTAGTCCTTTGGGTGCTGTGCAAAGTGTGGAGTCTAGAAGCATAAGGAGTTAACATTGTTACTATTTTCCAGGTTCCTCTGAGGAGCCAGCTGTGCCTCCCGGCACTGCCCATTCCCATGACGATGAGGAAGGAGCGGGTAACCCCCCAATTCTGGAGCAAGACCGCCCATTGCTCCGTGTGCCCCGGGAGAAGGAGGCCAAAACTGGCATCGGCTACTTCTTTCCTTAGGTGTTTTTCCTTCTATAAGGTGCCGGACAGGGGAAAAGGGTGGGGGTAGACCTGAGATGTCACAGGAAACATTAAGAAGAGTCTTACAGGTAAAGATCTGAGGGTGAGAAGGAGTTCCACCTGATGCTCGGGTCAGGCTGAGAATTCCAAACACACAGCCAGCCCCTTCACTGGGGATACTTGGTTCCTTCAGTTGGTAAAAGCAGAGATGTTTCTGTGTCATGCCCAGGCTCCCTGGTGCTACCTTGCCTTTCTCTTTTACCCCTGATCCTGGCTTTCCCTCACTACTGCTCTTTCTTTAATTGATGTGACATTTGTGGTAAACACCTGTCCCAGAGAAGCTCACAAATCTCGAGGTGCTTTCCCTCCCCCACAGGGGATTGCATGTTTTTCCTGACTTTCCTACCCTCCTCCCGAGAGCTTAATTGGAAAGGCCCTCAAGAGGCATGCTAGAACGTTAGTTCAGCCTACTGACAGCTGACAATTAATGCTAACCCATGTCAAACCAACTCATAGCCATGTCCCTGCAGCAACCCCACCACCTCAGGATATTTTTTTCCCAAATTATTTAGGCCACTGGCATGTCAAACAGCCCCTCCCAAAATTCTGTGCAGTTTTGTTCAGGCCATGCCAACAGAAACATCTCAAGTGTAAGCCTAACTAGCTTTTCTAGGATCAAAATTTAGAGGAAAAATTTGATTTTATTACCTGGATCTGTTTTACAGACAGCTGGTGTTCACACCCCCTTGTCAGTGAAACAGTTAGTTAGGTACGGACACATAGTTCCAAGTAGTTAAAGTCACCTGATTACAAATGTTCTTATCTATTGTCTCTGTAGTTCCTCTATGCAGGATGGTACAAATTTGCGGGACATGCTCTGGTAACACAGATATGGGTTACGTATGACATCCAAAACTATAGCTGATATTGATGGGTAACAACTGCTAAGGTCCATAGAATGAAGAACGTATTGTATTGAGGGATAGAAATTGATCACACAATGGGTAACAACCGCAGAACTCGAAGATTTGTGATTGTTAAAACTTCTCTGGCATTTAATCATTAATAAACATCTGTATTGTGACAGCAGCATATTCATGGCTTACTGTGTTTTTTTTTCATTTGAAATTTTGTTGGTGAGTTGGGAAGCTCTCACTAGAGCTGAAGGGAAAGGACAGGTGAGGAAGAGGAATAAAGGAGAAGTGGGTGATGTAGAATAAGGGGGAGGGATGACTTGGCATAAAGGGATGGAGTGAGTGGGATAAAGGGGAGGAGATGATGCGGAATAAAGAGGAAGGGGTGATGTGGAATAAGGGGATGGAGAGAAATGGAATAAAGGGGGGTGAAGTGGAATAAAGAGGGGGGGTGGTGGAGAATAAAGGAGAGTAAAATGGAAGAAAGAGGAAGAGCTGTAATTGAATGAAGGGAATGGGAGGGTTACAGTAGAATAAATGGTTAAGGAGGGATGAAGGAGAAGTAGGGGAAAGGAATGAGGCTTAAGAGGAGGGCCTTTAAAGGGGCGAAGGAGAGGAATAATAGGAGAGATCACTAGGTGTTCTTAACTGAGATATTCCCCCCTGGACTGGCGAAAAATGAAAACCTAGAAACATCTGGAGGCATATGATTTCCAAGGGTAAGAGAAGAACTTGCTGCTGTTTTTTTTTTTTTTTTGAGGGAGATTAGCCCTGAGCTAACTACTGCCAATCCTCCTCTTTTTGCTGAGGAAGACTCGCCCTGAGCTAACATCCATGCCCATCTTCCTCTACTTTATATGTGGGATGCCTACCACAGCATGGCTTTTGCCAAGCGGTGCCATGTCTGCACCTAGGATCTGAACCGGCAAACCCAGGGCCGCCGAGGAGTGGAACATGCAAACTTAACCGCTGCGCCACTGGGCTGGCCCCCGTGCTGCTGTTTGATTGACAGGACCTTCAGCTTTTCTTGAAAGCTAAGACTTTATGACATGCTTGGAAATTTCCCATGTCAGGGACAGGGCCCCAGAAAGTGGAATGGTGTTTATTATTTATTTTTGCACACTTTGGTTTAGGATATTTCCTTTCATAGAGCTTTACGGACAGCAGAAATGTAACATTGGTCCCTCCTATAATAATAATGATTTTATAATAATAATTATAATGATACTTAAGACATCTTAACACATTAGGTTCTTCCAAAGTGTCTGGCCCCGTGTTTAAAGCTTTACATGCATCATTTTATTTAATATTCACAATAACTCTGTGAGATACATACTCCTGTCATCCTCATTTTTTTCTTGAGGAAAATAAGATAAAGAGAGGTCAAATAACCTGACCAAATTATACATCTTGTTGATGGAAAACAGCCAGTCTCCAAAGTTAGAGTGTTTAACCACTAGGTTATACTGGCTCATCCATTTAGGATTCTTCCTGTGACACAAAGATGCATTATGATGCCTGTGGTCATTTTTTTAGGTAAGATTTGTACTTTTAACAAACAACCTTCAGATTCCTTTCTTATAGGGCCTTTTTCTCCAGATGGGACGAGGTGTTATACAATAACTGTGATATCTCAGGCAGACTTTAGCAGTTGTATCTATGGTGCACAGATATTATAGCCAGTGGGAAATGTAGAGCCCATCCATTCCAACTCTCTTGTTATGTGAATGGTCACACTACAGCTTATATTGGGAAAGGACTTGCCTGAGGTCAGAGATTTGCATTACGATTCAGACAGATCTTCTGGCTGCCATTCTTGGGCTTTATGGGACCAAAAGTAAAATGTGCCCCTGGAGAAGTTTACCTGTTTTTCCCACTCAGCTGAGAAACCAACGAATAAACAAGATAACAAAAAGGAAAGTAGATTGTTTCAAAACATTCCCTGAAACTAGGTTTTCTCCTTGTCTTATTGCTTTCCTTACATTTCTCCCCAGTGCTGACTCCTAACCAAGGGACTGAGGCTGAGAGTGGTGAGTAGATGTGGATATTATCCTCATTCTTCCCCATACTCTAAAGACCAGCTCAACAGGCTTCCTTGACACTCCAAGTCCTGTCCTCATCTTAGGTGACCTCGACAATATCCATTTGGAAGACCCATTCCACATACCCTGGCCTCATCTCCCTGTCTTTTAACTTCTTAGCACTTCAACTGCCCCCAGCCACTTGATGTCACTGAGCATGACTTCACTTCTAAAAGACTCAACTTCAATATCCCATTGTGACTCAAATCTCCTAACAATGGCTGGATCCCACGTTATCTGCTATTTGACCTCATTGAGGTGTCCAGTGCCTCAAGCCTTTCCTTTTCTCTTCACTTCTTTCCTTATCCAGCCAGGACCTCAGGGCATATTGATTTAGCACTGATGGCATCTTCATCCCCTTTCCCTCCAAATACCATGTCTGCACTATTTAGTCTCAGTTTTGAGTCCCTCCAAACATTTGATTTCTCCAATCTCATAATGACCACCACGAGAGAAAGAAGTAGCACTCCAAATATTGGTCTTCTAAATAGTTTCCAACCTCTGCTGGGCCCTCAGACCACTCAGCAATCCTTTTACAAGTCCCAGGTCATCTTCTCTAATTCTCTACTCCCATTCAGATTCCATTCTACACCATTCCACTCAGGTAACAACATCTTTCTCTCTAACTCACATCAAATGTATCCCCTCTTTGGCTTTATTTAGGTTTATTTTTCTCTTCTTTTGTAGTTTCTTTAGGTAGAAACTTATATTATTGATTTTCTCTTTTCTAATGTAAGCATTTAATGTTTTAACAGTGTACCACAAGTTTTGATATGTTGTATTTTCATTCAATTCAGTATATATTTTTTATTTCCCTTGAGACTTTCTCATTGACCCATGGATTATTTAGAAGGTTAGTGTAGTTTCCAAGTGTTTCAAGATTGTTTTTATCTTTCTGTTATTGATTTGTAGTGCCTGGTTCACCTGTTGTAGGTAGGACTTCCATTTGATGCAGAGGAAGAATGAGCCTACTGGGTCTACCTTCTGTTGCTAAAACTAAACTGGTGTTCAGGAAATGACAGACCCTGGTCATCTTTTTCTGTTGGATGAGAGGTCATAACATGTCTTGATGCTGTGCTATTTCTCTAGCCCTGGGATCTCAAAACAGTATACCTTTCTCTTCCATCTTTCAGAATTCTCCTTTGGTTTTCTCTGAAATTATTGCCAGGGTTTATAGTTGTACTTGGTTGGGAGAAGCTTGGGGAAAAATGTCTATGTGGTCTTGTCCTGAGCAGAAGTCTCCTGGTTATTTTTAAAAAAATATATTTAGATATAATTTCCATATCATACAGTCTATAATGTGAGTGTACAATTCAATATTTTTAGTGTATTCACATAGTTGTTCAACCATTGTCATAATCTAATTTAATAATATTTTCATCACTCCAAAACATAATCACATAACAATTAGCAGTCACTTTCTATCCTCCCTATCCCCTAAACCTAGGCAACCACCAAATTACTTTCTATCTCTACAGACTTTCTTATTCTGGAAATTTCATATGAATGGAATCATGCAATATGTGATCTTTTGTGACTGGCTTCTTTCATGTAACATAATGTAGTCAAGATTCATTCATGTTATAGCATTTTTTTTTTAAAAGATTGGCACCTGAGCTAACAACTGTTGCCAATCTTCTTTTTTTTCTTTCCTGCTTTTTCTCCCCAAATCCCCCCAGTACATAGTTGCATATTTTTTTTAAGTTGTGGGTCCTTCTAGTTGTCGCATGTGGGACCCCACCTCAGCATGGCCCGATGGGCGGTGCCATGTCTGCACCCAGGATCCTAACCGGTGAAACCCTGGGCCACCAAAGCAGAGCGCACAAACTTAACCACTGGATCACAGGGCTGGCCCTATAGCATGTTTTTAATGCCAAATAATATTTCATTGTATAGATATAATATATTTAATTTGCATTTTCCTATTAAATAATGAGGTTGAACATTTTTCATGTTTCCTCATCCTTTGGTTGTGTACCTGTCCAAATCTTCGGCCTATTTTTAATTGAGATTTTTGATTGAATGTTAAACATTCTTTATACATTCTGATTAATTTTTTCCAGTCTGTGACCTGTCTTTCATTCTTTTAATGAAATCTTTTGAAAAGCAGGAGTTTTTAATTTTAATGAAGTTTAGTTTATCATGTTAAAAAGTTGTAGGATCTTGATTTTGGCATCATTTCTAAGAATTCTTTGCCTACATTAAGATCACTAAGCATTTCTCCCAAACTCTGCACTAGAGTGAGGAGAAAAGTGGCCTAGGGCACAAAATTTAAGGAGGATCTCACTCTCAAGGTTGTGCAAGTCCCTGAGAGGGGGGCCATCCTTAAATTTTGTGCACCCTAGGCTCCTCACTTGCCTCACTTTATTTCTGGCCCTGTTTTCTGCTATGTTTTTTCCAAGAAGTTTTATTTATCCAATCATCAGTTGAGGGTCAAATGGGTTGTTTCCACTTTTTCTTATTATAAATAATGCTGCTATGAAATTCATGTACAAATTTTTGTGTGAAGGTATGTTTTCATTTCTCTTAGGTATATACCTATGAGTGGAATTTCTCTTAGGTATATACCTATGAATGGAATTATGTGTTAACTCAATTTTTAACATTTTTGAGAAAGTGTCAAATAGCTTTTTAAAGGGACTACACCATTTTACATTCCCACCAATGATGCATGAGATTTCCAACTTCTTTATATCCTTGCCAACAATTTTTATTACCTATTTTTTTGATTACAGCCCTCCTAGTAACGTGAATGTTTTCTCATTGTGGTTTTGATTTGCATTTCTCTAAAGACTAGTGACACCAATCAATGTGATAGACCATATTAGAACACTAAAAATAAAAAATTATATTTTTAGTTTTTAAATTTCTCTCTACAATTTATTTTTGAGTTGATTTTATATAGTGTGTGAGGTATGAAGTTTTTTTCTTCCACACGTATATCCACATTTTCTAGCACCATTTATTGAAGAGACTATAATTTCTCCATTTAATTGCCTTTACAGGTTTGTCAAAAATCAGTTGATCACTCATTTTGTGTATGTTTCTGCATTTCCTCTCTATTTGATGGATCTATTCATCTATTTTTATGTCAGTACAATCTCTCTTGATTGTGCTGTAGATTTATAATAAATATTTAAATTGAGAAGTGTCAATTGCCAATTTTTTCCCAGCTTTATTGAGACGTAATTGACATATACCATTGGGTAAGTTTAAGGTGTACAATGTGATGGTGGTGAGAAAGTTAAAGCTCTACTCTCACAGCAACTTTCAAGTATACAATACAGCGTTGATAACTATAGTTACCACGCTGTACATTACATCCCCGGAAATTACTCATCTTATAACTGAAAGTTTATAGCCTTTGACCAACATCTCCCTATTTCCCATCCCTCAGCCGCTGGCAAACACCATTCTACTCTCTGTTTTTATGAGTTCAATTTTTAGATTCTACACATAAGTGAGATCATATGATATTTATCTTTCTCTCTCTGACTTATTTCACTTAGCATACTGCCGTCTAGGTTCATCCAGGTAGTCACAAATGACAAGATTTCCTTCTTTCATAAGGCTGAATAATATTCCATTGTATGTATATACCACATTTTCTTTATTCATCAATGGACACTTAGGTTGTTTCCATATCTTGGCTATTATGAATGATACTGCAGTGAACATGGCAGTGCAGATATCTCTTTGAGATAGTGATATCCTTTCCTTTGGATATATACCCAGGAGTGGAATTGCTGGATCACATAGTAGTTCTATTTTTAATTTTATGAGGAACCTCCACACACACTATTTTCTATAGTGGCTGTATCAATATACATTTCCACCAACAGCGCACAAGGTTTCTCTTTTCTCCACATCCTCACCAGCATTTATATTATCTCTTATCTTTTTGATAAAAGCCATTCTAAGAGGTATAAGGTGATATCTCATTGTGGTTTTGATTTGCATTTCCTTGATGATTAGTGATGTTGAGCATCTTTTCATGTACATGTTGGCCATTTCTATGTCTTCTTGGGAAAAACGCCTATTCAAGTCCTCTTCCCATTTTTTAATGAGATTGTTTTTGCTATTGAGTTGTATGAATTCTTTATATATTGGATATTAACCCCTTATGAGATGTATGGTTTGCAAATATTTTCTCCTATTTGGTACGTTGCCTTTTCATTTTGCTGATTGTTTCTATTGCTGTGCAGAAGCTTTTAAATTTGATATAGTCTCACTTGTTTACCTTTGCTGTCATATCCAAAAAACCTTTGCCAAGGCCAATGTTGAAGAGTCTTTCCCATATGTTTTCTTCTAGTAGTTTCACAGTTTCAGGTCTTACATTTAAGTCTTTAATCCATTTTGAGTAAATTTTTGTGAGTGGCATAAGATAGGGGTCCAATTTCATTCTTGTGCCTGTGTTTATCCAGTTTTTCCAATGCCATTTATTGAAGACTATCCTTTCCCCATTGAGTATTCTTGGCTCTTTTGTCAAATATTAGTTGACCATATGTATATGTGGAGGCTTATTTCCGGGCTTTCTGCTCTGCTCCATTGGTCTATGTGCTCGTTTTTATCTCTGTACCATACTGTTTTGATTATTGTAGCTTTGTAATATAATTTGAAATCAGGAAGTGTGATGCATCCAGCTTATTCTTCTTTCTCAGAATTGCTTTGGCTATTTGCGGTCTTTTATGGTTCTATACAAATTTTAGGATTTCTTTTATATTTCTGTGAAATGCCATGAGAATTTTGATAAGGATTGCTCTGAATCTATAGATGGCTTTGGAAAGTATGGACACTTTAACAATATTAATTTTTCCAATTCATGAACACAGGATATCTTTCCATTGATTTGTGTCTTCTTCAATTTCTTTCATCAAAGTCTTGTAGTGCCCAGTGCACAGATCTTTCACTTCCTTGGTTAAATTTATTCTTAAATATTTAATTGTTTTTTGATGCTATTGTGAATGAGATTGTTTTCTTAGTTTCTTTTTCAGTTATTTCATTGCTAATGTATAGAAATGCAACTGATTTCTGCACATTGATTTTATATCCTGCAACTTTACTGAATTTGTGGATTAGTGCCAATTTTCTTTTTGGTGGAGTCTTCAGGAGTTTTTGTATAATAAGATCATGCCATTTGCACATAAAGACAATTTTACTTATTATTTTCCAATTTGGAAGCATTTTAGTCTTGATTTTGCCTGATTGCTCTTGCTAAGACTTCCTATACTATATTAACTAAGAGTAGGAAGAGTGGGCACCCTGGTTTTCTTCCTGATCTTAGAGGAAAAGCTTTCAACCTTTCACCATTGAGTATAATGTTAGCTGTGGGTTTGTCATATATGGTCTTTATTATGTCGAGATATGTTCCTTCTATATCCAATTTATTGCGAGTTTTTATCATGAAGTGATGTTGAATTTTGTCAAATGCTTTTTCTGCATCTATTGAGATGATCATATGATTTTTATCTTTCATTCTATCAATGTGGTGTATCACATTTATCAATTTGTGTATGTTAAGCCATCCTGCATCTCAGGGATAAATCCCACTTGATCATGGTAATGATCCCTTTAATGTGCTGTTGAGTTTGGTTTGCTAATATTTTGTTGAGTCACCAAATTTATTTTCTTTTTCAAAGTTTTTTGGGAACATTCTAGGTCCAGTGGATTTTGATATGAGTTTTGGAATTAGTTTATCAATTTAGGCATAAGACCTTCATAGTATTTTGATTGAGATTGCATTGAATCTTTAGATCAATTTTGAATCTTTTGACTCACTAAAAAGTAAATCTCCATTTATTTAGGTCTTCTTTATTTTCTATCAACAACTTTTTATAGTTTTCAGTAGTCTTGCAGTTCTTCTGTCAGATTTATCTGTAAGTATTTCACAATTTCTATGTAATTGTTAAGTGGTATTTAAAAATATTTTATTTGTTAGTATACAGAAATAAAACTAATTTTTGTCAGTTGGATTTGTATATTATTAGTTATAGTAGCTTTGTTTTGTAGAATCCACTCGATTTTCTGCATTGATGATTATTTTATCAATGAATAAAATCTCCTTTATTCCTTCAAAGTCTGGATGCCTCTTATTTTTCTTGTCTTATTGTACTGGCTACAATGTCCAGTGCAGCAGCATAAAACAACACACATTTATTATCTCATGATTTCTGTGAGTCAGGAATCTAGGCATGACTTAGCTGGATCATCTGCTCTGGGTCTCATAAAGCAGCAATCAAGGTGTTGGTTAAACTATATTCTCATCTGGAGGATCAACTAGGGAAGAATCTGCTGTCAAAATCATTGAGTTTATTGGCAGAATTCATTTCTTTGCAACTGTGTGACTAAGAGCCATTGTTTCTTACTGGCTGTAAGCTGGATGTGGCCCTCAAATCTTAGAGGCCACCTTCAGTTTCTTACCATGTGGTTGTCTCCATAGGCAGTTCATAACATGTCTGCTTCTTCAAGGTTCATAGAAGACCAGTCTGCTAAGACAGAATCTTTTGTAACACAATATAATGATGGGAGTGACATTCCATCATGTTTGCTGTATAACATGACCTAATCAAAGGAGTGTTATTCCATTACCCTTGCCATATTCTATTAACTAGAAACAAGTCACATGTCCCACCCATACTCGGGGTGAGGGGATTATACAGGACATAAAATCAGAGGCTAAAGATCATGAGAACCATACTAAAATTTGCCTACTACATAGTATAAGAGTCTTAAAATAGCATACTGCTATTTCCCCTCTGCTGACCTTTGTGCAAATGTCGTGTAGTTTACCTCATGATACATTGTTATTATTTTGTTTAAAGAGTAAACTTTTAGAAATAGTAAATTAACAAGAAATAAATCATATATATTTTCTCATGCAGTCCCTATTTCCAGTGCTTTTGATTTTCTTATACATATCCATATTTACACACTCATACACTCCACGCATATATAGTTGAAAGACTTCCTTTAAAAATGCTTTTAGTGCAGGTCAGATGGGGATTAATTCTTTCAGCTTTTCTATGTCTGAAATGTCGTTATTTTTCCTACCTATCTGAAACATATTTGACTGAGAATAGAATTCCAGATTGATGGTGTTTTTCTTTCAGTACTTTAAAGACGTAGTTTTACTGTTTATTAGCTTTCATGTTTTCCAATAAGAAATTTTCTATAATTCTTATCTGTCTTCCTCTGTACAGCATGTGTCTTTTTTTCTATGTCTTATTTTAAGAGTTTCTCTTTATCATTTCCTTTGATTGATTTTATTATCATATGTCTTGGTTTCAGTCTCCTACATGTTTCTTGTGCTTGGGGTGTGTTGAAGTTCTTGGATCTGTGAGCATGTAGTTTTCATCAATTCTGGAATGTCTTCCACCTCTTCAAATATTTTTTTCTCTCTCTCACTCTCTCTCTCCTTCAGGGACTCCAATTACGCACATATTAGGATATTTAAATTATCCTACAACTCAGTGATGCTCCTCATTTTATTTCCATCTATTTTTTATTTACATTTCATTTTGGAGAGTTTTGATTTGCATGTCTTTATGTTCATTTATCTTTTCTTTTGAAATGTTTAATCTGTTGTTAATCCCATCCACTGCATTCTTCACCACATACATTGTAGTTTATGTGATTTATCTAGTTTACATATCTAGAGGTTAGATTTGTGTGTTTTCTATATCTTCCATTTCTCTAGCTGACCTGTTCAATCTTTCTTCTATCTTCTTGAATAAAGGAAATACAAGCATAATAACTCTTCTAATGCCCTTGACTATTAACTTTATTATCTGTGTCAGTTTTACACCTGTTCTGTTTGGCTGATTTTTCTCCTTATTATAGGTAATATTTTCTTGCGGCATTGTTTGTTTTGCAATTTTTTGATTGGATGCCAGATATTGTGAATTTCAACTTGTAGAATGCTGCATATTTTGTATTCCTATAAATATTCCAGAGCTTTGTTCTAGGATGTAGTTACATTACTGGAAAACAGGTTGATATTTACAGGACTTGCTTTTATACTTTGTTAGGTGGACCAGAGAAACATTTTATCTGGGCTTCATTTTTCCACCACTGAGGCAACATCCTTCTGAGTATTCTTCTCTATGTCCCATGAATTATGAAGTTTTCAACTCTAGCTAATAGGCATAAGCATTATTTTCAGCCCTCTGTGAATGCCAGGTAGTATTCCCTCTAATCCCTTTAGGTAATGCTTTCCCTGGATTTAGATAATCTCTTTACATTCACAAAACCATCATCCCTGAGATAAATAATGGATTAGGACCTTCTGCAGATATCCCCAGTTCTTTATTTGTACAGCTCTCTCCTCTCACATACTCTGCTCTGTGAACTTCAGCTACCTTGGCCTCCTAGGACTTCCAGTTCTGTCACCTCAACTCATGGAGACTTCTGATAATGCTTGGATTTCCTCTCTTGGCACTGCACCCTGGTACCTTTTCCAGGCATGAAGGTGGAGCAATTGTCAAGTTTCATCTCATTTGTTTCCCATCTTTCAGGGATCATTATCCTTTGTTGCATGATAGCCAATGTCCTGATAACTATTATATGGTATATTTTGATGGTTTTTAAAGTTGTTTCAAGTGGAATGGTAAATGTGGTCTCTGTTATTACCTTTTGGTCAAAAGGAACATCCCAGGTATCTATTAATTTCACACTGTTTAGGGAGTTTCTAATATCTTTCTGTTACTTATTTCTAATTTAATTCTGTGTGTTCACAGAACATGCTTTATCTGACTCAAATCTCTTAAATTTCTTGAAGTCTATTTTGTGACCCAGGAATATGTTATATCTTAGCAAATGTTGCATGTGCACTTGAAAACAATGTTTATTCTGCTGTTTGGTAGTGTGTTTTCTACATACCAATTAAGACAAGTTGATTAATAGTTTCATTCAAGTCTTTTATGTACATATTTATTTTTCTGTACTTGTTCTATCAATTACTGTGGAAGGAGTGTTGAAATCTCCAATTATAAATGTGGATTTTTTTCTTTTTAAGTTCTATATTTGCTTCATCTATTTTGTAGTTCTGTTGTTAGGTGCACACACACATTTATGATTGTTGCTTTCTTGGTGAACTGATCCCTTCATAATTATGTAATGATCCTTTTTATCCCTATTAATATTGCTTGTTTTAAAGTTTATATTGTCTGCTATTAATATAGCCATTCCAGATTTCTTTCCTTTAATTTTTTAAAACAGCTTTATCAAGGTATGTTTCACTACCATAAAAAGTACCCACTTAAAGTCGTTTACTACTCAATGTTTTAGCATTTTAATAGAGTTGTGCAACTATCACCACTACCTAAATTTAGAACGTTTATCGCCCCCCCCCCCGGAAGAAAAGCCACACATATTAGCAGTTTACTCCCCATTCCTCCTGAGCCCCAAGCCCTAGGCAATAACTAATCTAAGTTCTGTCTCTATAAATTTACCTATTGTTGACACTTTCTCGTATATAATGACATGTATCCAACCTTATAATATCATATGGAAGAATAGTTTTATTGCTCTAAAAATCCCTGTTATAATGCTCGATTTATTCGTCCTTTCCTCCCTCCCCTGGAACTCCTCTCAACCACTGATATTTTTACTGTTTCCATACTTCTGCCTTCCAGAATGTCATATAGTTGGAATAATATAGCATGTAGCCTTTTCATTTGACTTCTTTCAGTTAGCAATGTGCATTTAAAGATCCTCCATGATTTTTCATGGCTTGTTGCTCATTCCGTTTTAACACTGTTTAACCTTATATTGTATGGAAGTAACACAGTTTGTTTACCCATTCGCCTACTGAAGGGCATCTTGGTTACTTCCAAGTTTTGGCAATTATTAACAAAGCTGCTATAAACATTTATGTCCAGGTTTTCCCTATATCAGAGCTTAAGATCTGAGCACAGATGGGACTGCGAAGATTTCTTTGTGCTCTACAGCCTACTGTCCACTTCAAGAACTGTGGAAGATTTCAGAGCTTGAATGTCAGCTCTTTGGTTCTCTAATTAGTTCTCCTAGGTCCCCAGTCCTGCCTTTGGTTTTCTGTGCTTCAGGAGATATCACTTTACAATGATACCCTGACCCAGTCTTCAGAGGACTACTTTAGCTGCTTTTACTTGTTGGAGGTATGGAGTGTTGTGGAGAGATGTCTTTTAACTATCCTGACCCACTCTTAGCCTTCATCAGCCGCGGACTTGTACTCATAGAAGATCTGCAGTGATTCATAATGGTTTCTCAGTTCTCCTGCACAACACAACTTAGGGTAGGGTATCTCTGTCAGCTTTAACTCTGTCACCAGATTTTAGCATATTGTCCCATGCACTTAATGAAGGCTTTGGGAAGTAGTTGGGTAGATACAAATTAACTCATTGAATGAAACTCCTTGGAAATCTAAAATGTCACACCAGTGAACGTGGGGCATTCAATGATTCTTTAAGAATTTTGACAGGTTCTTCTTTACCCCCACCTATGGCACTCTTCTAGAGATGAAATGGACATGGCTATCCTAGGAATACTTATCATTTCCTGGAAAATAGTTCATTTTTGTTACTTTGCCACCCCAATTTTCTGATTGTATTTGAAAATACCATACTTTTGTATATTTACCCAGTTTGTTCTCATTTGTGGGGTGGGGGCAATGGTCTTCTGTGATTTTCTACATCCTAATTTAAAGTGTAGGATTTGCTGAGTGTTTTTTTTATCATGAAAGGGTGTTGGGTTTTCTTAAAAGCTTTTTTACATCAGTTGAGATGATGTATTTTTCTTCTTTCATTCTATTAATGTAGTGTATTACATTGACTGTTTTTCATATGTTGAACCATCCTTGCATTACAGATAAATTCCACTTGGTCGTGGTGCATAATCCTTCTAAGATGTTGCTTATTCAATTTAATACTATTTTGTTGAGGAATTTTGCATCTATATTCATGAGAGGTGTTGGTGTGTAGTTTTACTTTCTTGTGATGCTTTTGGATTTAATATCAGACTAATGCTGGCCTAAGAAGAAGTTAGGAAGTGTGCCCTATTCTTCTATTTCTTGGAAAAGTTTGAGAAGGATTGGTGTGGATTCTTCTTTAAATGTTTGGTAGAATTCATCAATGAAGCCATCTAATTCTGGGTTTTCTTTTTTGGGGGGAAAGATTTGATCATTGACTCAATCTCTTTACTTGTTATAGATCTGTTTAGATTTTCTATTTCTTCTTGAGTCAGTTTTTGTACTTTGTGTGTTTGTAGAAATTTTTCCATTTCGTCTAGGTTATCTAATTTGTTAGTTTACAGTTCAGAATACTTTCTTATAATCTTTATTTCTGTAATTTGGTTAGTAATGTCTCACTTTAATTTCTGAATATGGTTATTTGTGTCTTCTTTCTTTTTTCTTAGTCAGCCTGGCTACAGTTTTGTCAATTTTGTTGATATTTTCAAAGAACCGACTGTTGGTTTTATTGACTATCTCTTGGTTTTTTTATTTTCTATTTCATTTATCTCTGCTTTAACATTTATAATTTCCCTCCTTCTGCCAACTTTTGCTTAATTTGTACTTCTTTTTCTACTTCCTTCAAGTGAAAAGTTAAGCTATTGGTTTGAGCTCCTTCTTTTTAAATGGAATCACTTGCAGCTATAAATTTTCCTCTGAGCACTGCTTACCATAAGTTTTGCTATGTTGTGTTTTCGTATTCATTTATCTCAAAGTATTTTCTAATTTCCCTTTTGTTTTCTTCTTTGATCCACTGGTTAGCAGTGTGTTATTTAATTTCCACATATGTGTGAGTTTTCCTGCTATTATGATTTCTAGTTTCATTCTATTGTTGTCAGAGAAGATACTTTGTAAGATTTCAAACTTAAAATTTATTGAGCCTGGTTTTGTGGCCTAACATATAGTCTATCCTGGAAAATGTTCCATGTGCACTTGTGAAGAATGTATATTCTATTCTTGATGAGTGCAGTATTCTATAGATATCTGTTAGGTTTAGCTGGTTTATAATGTTGTTCAAGTCCTCTATTTCTTTATTAATCTTCTGTCTAGATGTTTTATCCATTGTTGAAAGTGGCATATTTAAGACATTTGGTTTAAAATTTTTGTCTAGAAAGTTCCATGTCTGTGCTTCCTCAAGTATAGCTTCCCTTAATTTCTTTTTTTCTCTTGTGATTAGGCCATAATTTCCTGCTTCTTCGTATGCATTGTAATTTTTGTTGAAACTTGGACATTTTGAATGATATCCTTTATAAACTCTTTCAAAAAATAGAATAAGAGAAGACACTCCTAACTAATCCTTTGAAGCCAATATTTCCTTGATACCAAAACCAGAGAATGACAATGTAAGAAAATAAAACTACACACTAGTATTCCTGGTGAATATAGACCAAAAATCCTTAACAAAATACTAGCAACCTTAATCCATTAACATCTAAAAAAGATTATACATTATGACCAAGTGGGATTTATTTCAGGAATTCTAGGTTTGTTTAACATAGGAAAATCAATCAATTTAATGCTACAGCATATTAATAGAATAAAAGATAAAACCACATCACCACGTCAACAGTTGCTGAAAAAGCATTTGACAAAATCCAACACCTGTTCATAAAAAAAAATGCTCAACATACAATGAATAGAAGGAAAGTTCCTCAATCTGATAAAGGCCATCTATTAAAACCCACAGCTGACTTCATTTGCTGTAGGACCTAAGAAGGACTCTTCTTACGTGTGTCATTCTCTGGTTCTCTTTGATAAACTTCTAGCTGGTCTACCCTTTATTTGTTGTTATAAGTATCATGGAGCTACCAGTATTCTCTTAATTGGTCACCAGTAAAATTTGAATTGTTTTCAACAATGCTCTTGGGCTTGAACTTCCCCATAGTCTTTTCAAAATAAAGTCAGTCCCCTTAGTCTGATCTGTGGAGTTTTTGTTTTCATGTCTGCCTTTCCCCTGGGAAGAACTTAAATGCCAATGCAAGGGAGCAAGGAGTAGGGACAACACCAATCTTCTCCTAGAGCAATACCCCATGCTCTAGGAGCAGAGCTCTGGGAATGAAGCAGAGAGAGCCCTGATTTTCTCTGTTTGACACTTTTAGTGTGTAACCTCTGTTGTTCCATAGAGTTGGGATAGTAGGTGTGTTCCAGGTAGAATATATTCTGCCTGCCATGCTTGGAATAGAGCTTCCATCCTATGAATAGGGACTCAATGGGGGAAGGAGAACTGGTCCACCATGACTGCCCAGAATGGAATTTCTGCAATACGGAGCTTAGAGTGATAAGTGACGCTGGTTGTCAGCCTCTCCCAGAATTAAACTGTGGTCCTAGACTGAGAGTTAGATGGAGAGGAAGCCCATCTTCTTGACTGCAGATGTCTGAAGTAAGCTTTCCATCACACTGAGCTGGTAGTGGTGGGGATATAAACATGTCAAGGCTCAAGTTCCACAAACTCTCATTGTTCTTACTGAGATTTAGATGATTTTCTTGATTAGATGTTTCTCCATCTGCTTTAGGCCCTTAGGATATTGGGCTTTAAATATTTTTTTTAAAGTAATTTCCAATGGTTAAGTGGTTGTTTTGCTGGGGATAAGGTTCACTGTGCTCCTCAAACTACCATTCTGGAATTCTATCCTACGTTTATTTTTTACGTGTGGATATTCACTTGGCCTAGAACAATTTATTAAACAGACCATCTTTTCTTTAAAGTACTGCAATGTCTTCTTGTCATAAATCAGATCATCATATACGTGTGTGTCTGATTCTGGACTCTAGATTTTGTTCCATTAATTAATTTGCTTATCTTTTTGTCAATACTACACCCTCTTAATTACTATCTCATTACAATAGGTATTCTTATCAGATAGTGAGTTCCTCTCCTTTGCTCCTCTTCTACATAATCCCCAGTATTCTTGGCTCTTTGCATTTCCTTATGAATTTTAGGATTACCTAGAAAATTTTCCAAAAACATAATGGAACTTTCATTGGAGTTGTGTTCAATCTATATATTAATTAGGAGAGATTTTATGTCCTAACAATATTCAGTATTCTGATCCATAATACAGTCTGTCTCTCCATTTATTTATGTCTTTAATTTTTTTCTCAAAATGTGATTTTAATTTTCAGTATAAAGGTCTTTCACATCTGTCATCAGATCTATTTCTAGGCATTTGATTTCTGATTCAATTGTAAGCAATGTCTGTATCCTTGAGGATTCCACCAGAAAAATGGAACCGGGGGGATATAAGTATATATATATGCAGAGAGAAAGAGACAGAGAGATACACAGAGAGAGAATGGTTTATGTGAATATGGGGGCTAGGCATGTCTGAAATCTACAGGGCAGGCTGACAGGCAGACTGGAACTCTTCAGTGATAGCTGAAGTTGCAGAACACAGGCAGAATATCTTCTTAAGGTAAACCTCAGCTCTGCTCTTACGGCCTTTCAAGGGACTCAACAGGAGAACAGATTTAGGATAATCTCCTTTACTTCAAGTCAACTGATTATAGATGATAATCACATCTACAAAATACATACACAACAACATCTAATTGGGGACTATAGTCTAGCTAAGTGGACAAAGAACTGTCTCACAATGTTATTAAATTTCTTTTTCAACTTAAATGTTTGTTGCTGAAATAAAAAAATTGATTTTTGTATCTTGACTTGCTAAATTCACTTCTTAATTCTAATAGTTAGGGCATAAGTTCCTTGGGATCATTAGGTAGCCAATTTTGTGTGTGTACAAATAATGAAAATTTTATTTTAAGCTTTCTAATCCTTATGCTTTTAATTTCTTTTTCTTATTTTATTGCACTGATTTGGACCTGTAGTACAAATTTGATTAAAAGTGATAGTCATCCTCGATTTTTTACTAGTCACAGTAAATATTTCATTTTAACCCTTGAATGTGATGCTTGTTAAAGTGTTTTGGGGAATGTATTTTCTTAGAATGAGCAAGTTTCCTTTTATTATTATTTTGCTACAAGAGTCTATCATGAACAGGTTTTTAATTTTGTCAAATACCATTTATACTTCTATTAATATGGTCCTGGTTTTTCTTTTTTTAACTTTGATAATATGACGAATTACATTGAATCACTTTTGAATGATAAACCACCCTTGGATACCCAGAATGAATATCACCTGTTTATGATATATTCTCTTGTTTTACTTATTTCTAGATTTGAAAGGTTAAATTTTTAGTAAGGATTTTTTTGCATCTATATTCATGAGAGGGATTTTTCTGTAATTATTCTTTCTTTCAATGTCCTTGTCAGATTTTGATTTCAAAGGTTTACTGGCTTCTTAAAAAGAGTTAGAGGGGCTGGCCTGGTGGCGCAGCAGTTAAGTGTGCATGTTCTGCTTTGGTGGCCTGCGGTTCGGATCCCAGGTGAGGACAGGACACCGCTTGGCAAGCCATGCTGTTGTAGGCGTCCCACATATAAAGTAGAGGAAGATGGGCACGGATGTGAGCTCAGAGCCAGCCTCCCTCAGCAAAAAGAGGAGGATTGGCAGCAGATGTTAACTCAGGGCTAATCTTCTTCAAAAAAATAGAGTTAGAATGTCTTCTTATTTAGGTCTGTGTATAAATTTTGTAAGATTAATGTTACTTCTTTCTTAAATGCTGGGTCTGGGGTTTTCTTTATGGGAAGGCCTTAAATAATGGAGTAAATTTCTTTATAAATGGGACTATTCAGATTGTTTTAATTTTAGTAAATTATAATTTTCAAACAATTTGCCTTTTTCTCTAAATTTTAAATTGAATTGCACTTATTTGTTCATAATAACCTCACTACTTTTAAGCATCCTTAGACTCTCCTGTGATGTCCCTTTTTATTTCCAATATTAGTAACTTCTGCTTTCTCTTCTTCTTGATCAATTTTACTAGGCAATTGTCAATTTTATTTAGCTTTTCAAAGAACAAATTTTGGTCCCTTTTGTTTTTCTCTATTTTATATTTATTTTTTATTAAATTGATTTATAACAATCTTTGTTATTTCCTTCCTTATAATATTCTAAGGTTAAACTTTATGGTTATTTTTCAAACTTCTTGAAATGTAAGCTTAAAAATTAATTTTCGATGTTTCCTCAAGTCTAATATGAGAATATATATATATCCCACTAATGTCTGCTAAAGCTGCATACCACAAATTTTTATATATTCGTTGCATTTATTATATTTCATTTTGAAATATTTTCTACTTTTACTTGTGATTTCATTTTTTATCCATTGACTATCTAATAGCATATCCTATAATATATTCTACTTATTGTTTTGTTGTTCGTTTCCAAGTTACTTCCACTGAAGTCAAGAAGAGTCTCTGAATAATTTCAATCTTTATAAATGTGTTGAGGCTTTCTGTGCTGCCAAGCATATGATCAATTTTGTTAAATGCTCCTGCTACACGTTCAAAGAAAATGAATCCTGCCATTTTTAGCTGGAGTGTTTTATGCATGACAATGAGATGGTGTTGCTTCATTACGTTGATCATATTTTCTTTGTCCTTACTCATTTGTGCGTGCGTGTGTGTTAGTGTTTTATCCATTTTTTTTCTGCAGTATTTTTGGCAGGAGTGCTTGTCCATCCCACTAGGAAGCAGAAGTCCCTTCATTTCCTGTACTCAAATACCATCTACACTTTGTCAACTCCAAAATATATTTCCAGCCCAGACCTTTCACCTGAGTCCAGTCTCATACATCTAACTGTCTACTGAGCATCTTTACATCTCTCAGATACTTCACATTCACGTTAAAACTAAAATTATCATTTTCCACTTCAAACTTCCCCTCTCAATCTTCCCATTTTACTGAAAGAGGTGCCATCAATTAAGTTGTTCATGTAGAAAAAAATAAGAGCATTATCTTTAGGCTCCATTCGTGATGTCCATAGCACATGCAGAAAGTCATAAGTTTTAGATTCCACTTTTTTGACATCTCGCTGATCTATCCCCTCTCCATCCCCATAGATGCTGCTCCATTATCTCCTATTTGAACTCTTTCAGAAGATTTTAATTGGCTTTCTTGCCTTCAGAAAGTGTCCTGCTCTCTTTAATTTCCCTTCCGTGTAATTGCCTGAGTTATTCTTGTAAATTATAAAATTGACTTATTACTTCTCTATTTAAAATCCTTAAATTGCTTCTTATTAGCTACAAGATACATTTCAAACATCCAATTCTTTGCAATAATGTTTTTTTTTCCTGGAACGTCACTCTTGTATTCCATCTCACCCTTTTGTCCACTTGGAAAACAGCTTTTCCATTGTGCAAAAATGAGTTCAAGTGTCAAGTTCTTTGCCCACCGTACACTAGAATGGGATACTTCCACCATTGTTCTCTTACTAAGACCAATATGACCTTCTATCACAAAACCTCTAAAACTTTATATCACTTAATTTTACACGTCTGTGACACCCACCTACCCCAAGACTCTGAACAATTCATATAAAGAACTTTAACTGGTTCATCTTTGTATAATTCAGTATTTAACGTGGCAGTTACTGGATACACAATAAATACTGGTTGATTGGATAAATAGACATTTTTTTTAAAAACTACATACAATTTGCTATATTTTCACTCTTTGAATGCTAAGAAATCTTATAAATATTAACAATTTTAACCTATTGATCTGGTTATCTCCTATATTTGATCAGAAACAACCTTATTCTGTGAATAGCTAGCTCTGTCCTGTCTGTGAAGTCCTAACTGCTGTGGGCTATGTCTGACATTTCAGTTAATCAGTTAAACTACCATAGGAATAAGTGAAAAGATAAATGATTTAGACAGAGTCTTTAATGTGACATCCCTCAGGAGAACTGGTTCTTCATTTTACCATGTAGCAGAGCAGAGAGAGTAACAACAGCCATGTAGGGTGATCTTGAGAATAACTTTCTTTAGAAATCCCACAGGTTAAACTCATTGTCTTCCCACAATCCACTCCCCTTTTCCATTCTCTGTCACAGTAGTGGCATTGCCATCCATGTAGCTGCAAAATCAAACACCTTAGGGTCATTTTTTAACTTCCCCTTTTCCTTCACCATACATCTTCCAATCCATTACTAAGTCCTATTGATCTTATCTCTAAAATATATCCTATATCTGTCCATGTCTTTCCATTTTCATTGCCACCGCCCTCGTCCAAGACACCACCATCTTATAGCATATGTAATTCCCTACCATAATATTTATTGTATATTTCATTCTTTCTTGTCTCTCATCAATAGACTGTGAGCTCCCTGAGGGCAATGTATATTTCTGATACTCTATCCCTCCAGGAACATGTTGCCATCAAATATGAAACTGGGTGCTAATAGTTAACATATTACTTTTCCCTAACTATTCTATTTACATTTTAACAATGGCCCTCCAGAGATAATGCTTTAGAATAGCATATCCAAAATGGCAGTCTGTGGAGCACTAGTCAGATATTCCAGGTTAACTAACTTCAGAAACTGCAAACTTTATCTCCTTCTTGGATAATTATAATACCCATTTACTGTATTAAAGCTTTTAAAACATACTACAATAAAACATACAGTTTAACTGTTTATAGCCCAGAATTTTCCACACTTATCTGACCAGTCTTTTTCATGGGATATCTATTAACATCCTACTGGATGGAATATTTTGGAGACAGTCTATAAAATGATTCATAAATGACCAACTTCAGACACTAACTGCCAAATGTAGGACAGTTATGAAGGGCAGGAGGGGGCTTGGGTTACCCCTGACGTTATCCTGAAAGGCTTAGGATGTCTTTCAAAGGACCTCAACAACCTCTTAATAGTTTTGTATGACTATGCCATCCAAAGGCCAACTCCTTAGTTTAACTTTTGGTCTGTCCAATGTTGTTTCATCCCAGAGAATCTGGGTACCCTTGGTGACTTTACATAACAATGTCTCCTTTGGGAATATCAGGTGATCCATTCTGTTTCTTTTGCCCATAAAAATGAAGTTCTTTTTAAATTGTCAGTCCCACTGTAGCTCATTAGTTTGCTTGATTATTTTTCCCTGGATAGAATGAGAAACTTTTTGAGTTGCACTAATCAATTATTTTTCTTCAAATTTGGCATTAATAATCTCAGGGAAAAGCATTCTTTTTTAAAGATTTTATTTTTTTCCCTTTTTCTCCCCAAAGCCCCCAAGTACATAGTTGTACATTCTTCGTTGTGGGTCCTTCTAGTTGTGGCATGTGGGATGCTGCCTCAACATGGTTTGATGAGCAATGCCATGTCCGCATCCAGGTTCGAACCAACAAAACACTGGGCCGCCTGCAGTGGAGCGCACGAACTTAACCACTCGGCCAGGGGGCCCCCAGGGAAAAGCATTCTTTACCATCACGAGGGCTCTGGTTCCCTTGTGTGTGTGTGTGTGTGTGTGTGTGTGTGTGTGAAAGAGAAAGACTTGAAAATATTGATTTATAGGTATAGCTTCTTTAACTTCTGTGAAAATCACAACAGTTCAACATCTTGGGAGATTCCCTGACCTATAGAAAACCCTTAGAAGCCATGTATGTCTTTTTGTGGTCATTCCTTACAAGTCACCCTACCACTGACCCAAAGCCATGCATATTTTGCCTCACT
This sequence comes from Equus quagga, assembly GCF_021613505.1. Taxonomy (NCBI): domain Eukaryota; kingdom Metazoa; phylum Chordata; class Mammalia; order Perissodactyla; family Equidae; genus Equus; species Equus quagga. The sequence continues at coordinate 19,014,321 of NC_060276.1, read as the reverse complement.
GTCTTCCCGTCATTAATCTTATCACTGTCCTCTACACTGTCTAAGAAGATCACTTCCTTCATATCTGTCTTCACAGTGGAACTCTCCTGGCAGAGAGTTATCACCTTTATGTTAGCCTCTCCTCCCAAGAAAGGGATATCCCTCTCCTTTATAAGAAGAATTCCTGCCCTGATAATCTCTTGTTTCAGATCTTGAGGAATCTTGTTTCTATATTTTCCACCTAGTTGTGTATCCATTCACAAATAGTTATTAAACAATTCCAATGGTCCAGGCACTGTCCAAGGTACTGGGGTTTGCAATCGAGTATCAAACAGTAACTGTCCATGCCTTCATGGAGCTCCCCCAGTTCAATTCTTAAATGTCTTTCTCTGCACTGTCTCCTCCCCCTCAGCCCTCAAGAACAGATATGTGTATCCCATAGAGAGAAAACCAGTTGTCCTCTCAATGGCCATCTTGTCTCCTCTCTCATACTGCCCCACTCCTTTTTCCATAGTTTCTAAAATGAACTTTCTAAGGCACAGATTTGACTAGTTCTCACCCTTTCTTAAAAACCTCCTATGATTCCCCACTACCTACAAACTCAAGCCACAATTTCTTAGTAAGGCATACAAGACCCATCACAATATGGCCTCTGGTCTCTTGATCTAATTTCTCCTAACTCCCAGTTATAAACTCTGTGCTCGAAGCTAGGATTAGAGTGAGGTGCCCCAGGACATGAACCTAAAAGTGATTGTCTCCTTAAAATTTTTGTGCCCTATGTGCTTCACTCATTTACCCTAAGTTCCAACCCTGCTTATATGGGAGCCACTCATGATGTACTCTGTCTCCCAAAACACATGATGTGCCTTTACATCTCTGTGCCTTTGCAGTGTTTCCCTTGTTTTCACTATCGTCTCCTCTCTCATAGTGAAAGATAATTTTTAATGTTTTACTTATGTTTGAGTCACGCCTAACTAGAATATAAGCCCCAAGAGTGCAGGGCTCATGTCTGTGTTGCTCACTGCTGTATCCCCAGCAATTAGGACAAAGAAGGATGAAATGAATCCAGCTCAAAAGCCACTTCCTCCATGGAACCCTCCCTAACTCTTCTGTCCCCCTGCAAATTCAATTGCTCCTGCTTTTGTGTTCACAAAAGGCTCCAAGGATACAATTCAATTATAGTTTTATCACACTGTAAGATATTTACACTAAGTATCTCCCTTTGACTATATATATATATGTGTGTGTGTGTGTGTGTGTATATATATATTTGTGTATATATATATGTTTTTAATAAATGTTTTTATGTTAGAAAAGTTTTAGATATACAGAATTAATGCAAAGATAGTTCAGAGAGTTCTCATACACTGCACACCCAGTTTCCATTATTATTAAGATCTTACATTAATGTGGTACATTTTTCACAATTAATGAACCAATATTGACACATTATTATTAAAGTAGCTACTTTGTTCAGATTTCCTCAGTTTTTCCATAATGTCTCTTCTCTGTTCCATGATATTCCATCCAGGATACTACATTACATTCAGATGCCACATCTCCTTAGGTTCCTCTGTGTTGTAACAGTTTTTCAGACTTCCCTTGTTTTTGCTGACATTAATAGGTTTAAGGATTAGTGGTCAGGCATTTTGTACAATGGATTTTATTTTTTTTCCAATTTTTTTCATGATTAGACTGGCTTAATGTGTTTTGGGGAGGAAGACCTCAGAGGTAAATTGCCATTCTCGTCACATCATATCAAAGATATACTATCAATACATGTTAATCTTCATTGCCTGGCTTGAAGTAATGTTCATCAGGTTCTACAGTGTAAAATTATTCTTTTTTTTCTCTCTTTCCATAATGTCCTCTTTGGAAGAAAGTCACTACACACAGCCCACACTTAGAGAATGGAGAATCACGTTTCACCACCTTAAGGATGGAGCATCTGTATAAGTTATTTGAAATTCTTCTGAATCAGAGATTTGCCTAGTCTCCTCATGTATTTATTTATTCAGTGATTTATTTATATCAGCATGAACTCATGGATATTTATTTCATGGTTTTGGGTTACAAGCTTATACCTCCATCCCATCGCATAGTTACCACTTCCTTTTTGTGGTGAGAACATTTAAGATCTACTCTCTTAGCAGCATTCAAGTATATGACACGGTATTATTAGCTATAATCATCATGTTGTATATTAGATGTCAAAACTTATCAATCTTATAGTGGGAGTTTGTACCCTTTGACCAACATCTCTTCCTTTCCCCAACTCCCAACCCCCGGCAGCCACCACTCTACTCTGTTTCTCTGAGTTTGTCCTTTTTAGATTCCACACATAACAAACTCTCATTCATTGCAGGTGAGAATGAAAAATGATATAGCCTCTTTGATAGACAGTTTGAGAGCTTCTTACAAAGCTAAACAAAAGCTCACTATATGATCCAGCAATCATGCTCCCAGGTATTTACTCAAGTGATTTGAAAAGTTATGTGCATACAAAAACATCCAAGGGTGATAATCCACATTATGTCCCCATTTAATTCATCCTGAAAAAAACAGACGGACCTTGGTAGATGATGGACTAACGCAAATTTAACAAGAAATAGCGCTTATTAAAGCTTCTATGCCAGATACGGTATTCTTACTATAATGGATCATTATCAATACATCCTCCAGTATTTGGTATGTGGTTTTGATATAGCTAAAGGATTTGTTTCAATATCTATTAGGAAGAAGGATGAAAAGTTATTTGCTTCACCTGGATAGACAGCAGTATATGTTTATGGTCTTAATCCATGTCTATTTAGCTTTCCTTCTCTTGGTCAGAATGTAGTCCAAAGATAATTTGATAGTCTAGGAATTCTATAGGACCTCATGTTGGTCTACTATGTCGATAACATCAATTTATTTGGCTCTGATAAAGAGGAAGTGGCAAATATTCTGGATTCATGAGCTGCAGTGGGTTGTAGATAAACCTTATAAGGACAAAGGGACTTATCACATTCATGAATTTTTAAAGGATAAGATTATCTGGGCCATATCAGCATGTCTTCTCCATGAAAATGATGTGCTATTGCACTTTGCATCTCCTACTACTGAGAAAGTAGCACATTGCCTGGTAGGTCTTTTGGATTTTGGAGATTATGTATACTGTAATTTGGAATACTGGTCTGACATATTTATGAGTTGACTTTGAAATCTTCCAGTTGTGAGTAGGGCTAAAAGCAAGAAAAAACATTGAGGAGGGTCTGGCGATGGTATAAGTGGCACTGTCCCTTGGGGTAAATTACCTGGCAGATTCCATGGAGCTAGAGATATTTGTGGAAGATGAAGATCCCATGTAGAATCTCTGGTGAACTCCAACAGCAGAGCTGAAGCACAAACCTGTAGGGTTCTGAAGCAAGTCTACACTGTCTGCAGCAGAGAAATATATATCATTCAGAAAGAAGCTACAGATATTTTATTGGGTCCTAGTAGAGAATGAGTGAGTCTCTGTCCATGGGACATCAATCGACTATGCAACCAGAACTTCCTTCATGCACTGGATTCTATCAGACCTACCAGGTCATAAGATTGGGCCATAACAGCAGCAATCCATAATATGATAGATGTAATATATTTGGAATTATATCTGAGTATGTCCAGAGGGCATGAATAAATTACATAAGACTGTGGCCCAGTCCTTAATATTTGCAATAAGCTCTCTCTTCCAGCTCACATTCATGGCCTCATGAGGCATTCTCTATGACCTGCTGAAAGGGGAGGAAAAATGTTGAATCTGTTCCTGTGTTAATGTGAGCCAAAAATGAATGGCAGCTGCACTATAGCCCCACTCAGAGGCAACTCTGAAACATAAGAGTAAGGGAAAATATTTCAAGTGTGCCGAACTGATTAATCATTCACTTTGGGGGAAGACATAAATAAGCATATATGGACTTCTGGGCAGTGGTGAATAGTTTGACTGGTTGGTCAAGGTGTTGGGAGAAGCAAGATTGGAAGAACATGGCCAAAGAAGAGGCATGTGGGTGGACCTGCAGGCGTGAAGATGGTGTGAGGATCTTTATGTCTCACAGTAATGCCCATGAAAGAGCATTCACTGAAGAAGAAGCACTAAACAGTAAGTCAATAGGATGACTTGTTCAGCAGATGTCAGCTAGCCTCTGTGTTTGACATACCAGCACTTGCACGATGCACCTATGAATGGAGTAATCATGATATCAGAGATAGAGGGTATGAATTGGACCAACAACATGGGCTTCCTCTTACCAAGACTATTACCACTTGATATCATGAATAAATATCTTTCTGATCTTTCAGTGTCTGAGGCCAATGCTAAACTCTCAATATGGTACTGTCCCTCAAAGTGACAAACCAACCAGTTGGTGGGAAGTTGACTACTTCCTGCTTTGTAAGGAGCAATGATTTATCATAACTAGGATTTACTTGTATTCTGAGTAAAGATTTGCCTTTCCTGCCTGCAGTGCTTCAACACCTCTGTTATCTGAGTTCTCATAGAAAACCCACATGACGTCTTGCATAATATTACTTTGCATTAATGGATCCACTTCATGACAAAGGAGGGATGACAATGGGTGCATGACCATGAGATCCACTAGTTCTACCATATGCCACATTACCCAAAAGTTACCAGCCTAGTAGAGTACTGGAGTGGTCTCTTGAAGGCACAGATAAGGCAACATCTTGGATACGATGTTAATGATTTTGGGGCTCTGTCCTTTAAGAAGCAGTCTATATCTTGAGCCAACAGTCATTCTATGGTACTCTATCTCCAATAGGTAGAATGCATAGATGCAGGGGAAAATGATTGGAAGTAGGTGTGGCCCCACTCATCATCATTCCCAGTGACCCACTTGAAAACTTTAAGTTCTGTGGTTCTAGATGTTGTGATTTCCAGAGGATGGATGCTTCCACCAGGGTACACTGTAAGGTTCTCAATAAAGATAAAGCCATGACTGTCACCTGGTAATTTTGGGTCTTTTCTGCCACTAGAGCAGCAGGTAAAGAGGGGATTAACATACTGGTAAGGTTAATTGATCTTGATCATCATGAGTAGGTAGAGTTGTTGCTCCTATACTCATTATTAACTGTGAAGAGTAAGGGACCCGGAAGGAAGAGTCTGGAGAACAGGGAGGTTAGTCATCTTTCTGCCCTTTCCAGCCTCACAGAGCTCTTGAGCTCCTCAGGACTGATTCTACCTCCACAGCAGTGAGCTTAGAATGTGGTAGGAAGGGAGGATATCCTCAAGGTGACCCAGGCTCATACACCATCTTCAGAAGGCACCAGTGTGAAGCATTCCCAACTATGACAAGGCCTGAAGGTTGGCTCCACTTTCAGGTAAGGAATTGTATTCACTAACTATGAGCCAAGTAGGAATACAGCAATTGGGCTCTGAATGTCAGGAAACAGCACCATAGGTGGAAGTGAAGAGCTTATCCAAAAGCTAAATTGGAGGAATTTTTTTTTTAAGATTTTATTTTTTCCTTTTTCTCCCCAAAGCCCCCCAGTACATAGTTGCATATTCTTGGCTGTGGGTCCTTCTAGTTGTGGCATGTGGGACGCTGCCTCAGCGTGGCTTGATGAGCAGTGCCATGTCCGCGCCCAGGATTTGAACCAACGAAACACTGGGCCGCCTGCAGCAGAGCGTGCGAACTTAACCACTCGGCCACGGGGCCAGCCCCTAAATTGGAGGAATTTTTAAGTGCTGGGCGAAATGGCCAATTCTGGGGCTTGTGAGAATTTGACTTCATCAGCATGGGGAGAGATCAGCTTGCTATATCATAAGGCCTTTTCAAGTTTCCATTGGGAAACTGGAATCTTCTTTTGGTATTTTCCTGTTTCTGTGTCCTACCATTGACAACTAGTATCGATCACATTGTTCCACATTTGTTCAAAGTTCCTTATTTGCTGAGTGCCTTCAAGGTGCCAGTTTCTGTGCCAAATTCAAGTAGTGGTGGGATTGGGGGAGTGAGATTAGGGGCTGGGGCAAGATACAAGGTTGAGTTAGCCAGGGCACCTTACCTTGAGGAGCTTGAGATCCAGCAGAGCAGACAGACCTTAGATCAAAACCTGTAAGAGTGCTAAAGCAGAAATCTAAACAGCGCTATAGGATTCCAAGGGAAGAAGAAGCTGTTCAGCTGCCTAAGGGTCAGGGAAGGCTTTACAAAGGACAGGACACTTGAGCAGAGGCTTGATTAATAAGTAGGAACTTGCTAGGTTGAGAAGAGGGGGAAGGTCATTCTGAGCTGGGAGAACAGAGTGTGCAAAGGCACAAAAATAAGAAATATGGCTATATTTTCGTGGAATGGTAAGTGAGCCTTTGTGGGAATCTGATTCATGACAAAGAATTGTGCAGGCTGTTCTCTGTATAAGGGTGCCTGGCCAAGAGGAGGTCACATAAGTGCCGATCCCCAACTTACATTCTGCTTGTCAACCCAGACATTCTGGTAAGGAGCCATGTCGTCCTCAGATGCCTCAGACCCAAATCAGATGTCAGAGGCAGACTTTTCCTGTGAATCCCTGCCAAGACCTAGGGTTGATGACCCTTGCATTTCTTCTAGAAACCCTGAGACATTCTAGGGAGGAGGGAACAAATTGGAGATGTCTTCTTTGGGAGGCCCCTTGTGGCTTTGGAGAGCAGGGTGCCCAATAAATGCAGAATGACTCAGGGGAGCCAAGGAAGGGGAGGATAGAGAGGCAGTCAGTAGCTAATGCGAAGAAAAATAATGCCATGCATGGTCCATAAATGCATTTCATACTCAATTAGACTGAACCAGCAATACCTGTTTCCTCCCAACCCCAAGTGTATGTGCACGCACACACACATCCTTTCAGGGGAGAAAAGGAAAATGAGGCAAAACTAGAAGCTGATGACCTTCTCTCAATATCTACAGCTGTCAGTTAGAAAATAAGCTCCAATGGGAACATAAAACCTCTTCCTGCTTTCCCAACCCTACCACTTTCCTTAGGCTGTTACCAGATTTGCGTTATAGTACTGGGGCTGGCTGCCAGTCTGTTGTGTCCACTGCAGTGACTGCCCCTCTCTGCCCCAGAGGTCACAACTTGTTATTTGTCTCTCACCACCAGTGCCCTCGACTTGGAGGCAAGGTGACTGGTGACTGCGTGCTTCCTTACTTCTTTGTAGTGAGTCCACAGTACTCCATATCCTAACTTCTGTGACCTTGATTAGTTCACTTGTCAACATAAAGTCTGTTTCCTATCTCTAAAACAGTAATAATGTAGTAATAATAACATCTATCTCAGGTAGTTGTCTGTGAGAATTAAGTGAGATTTTTCTGAGTAAAGCACCCAACAGAGTGCCTGGCACATAGTACAAACTCACTAAATGTTATTGATTAACAACTATTTCACACAGAAGCACTTCAATCACACAGCTGGTAAGAGATTAAGTAGGGACTTAAACCAATGTTTTATGACTTGGTCCAATTTATTAGTTCGTGGATCCTTCTACTTTCCATCATTCCTAGAAGGGAACTTCGGGTTCATTTTCAACTTACCTTCTGAGGATCTACTATACGTAAGGCACTGGGGCTCAGCATTGGAGATACCAAGGTGAACAAGACATTATTCCTGCCATTGAGGAGTTCACTGTGTCATGGGTGAGAAAAGTGGCTAAAGAGACAATTACAATGCTAGGAGATAATGTTGTTGGTGGATGCAAAACTTTGTGGAAGCACAAATGAAAAGGAATTGGTTCAAAGTGAGGATGAAGGAAAGAATTCCTACATGAGATGTCACTTGAGGTGAGTCTTGTCAGATGAGTGAGAGTGGTCTTATGAAGGGGAGAGGTATGAGTGTGTAGCTGGTGGAGGTTGTGGACAAGGTCCATGTCTAGGCTAAGATGCTGGAGCAAGAAAGATCCTAGTGTGAAGAGTACCTAAGGACTGAAGCATTAAGAATGAGGCAGGGGATGAAGTTAGAGAGCAGGGACCAGGTCATGAGAGTTCCTAGACACCAAATTATGAAACTTTTCCTGATAGTAATGGGGGGAATTGACTGACTTTAAATAGGAGAATGACATACTTAGATATGATGTTTAAAAGGACTCAAGTAGATACACCAGGTAAAAGATTATTGCAGTAGTTCAGATTGGAGATGATATTGGCTTACACCAGGGTAGTAGTAGTGAAACAGAGAATATATATCTGATAAGTGATATATTTAGGAGATAGAATGGATGGGACAGGACTTATTGATGTACTGGATATAAGGAATGAGGAAAGGAGGAAAATCCAGGGTTACAATAAGGACTTTGGCCTAAGCAATTGGGTAAATGTGGTGGCATTAAGTAAGATTGGGAACATGGAATAAATTTTTTCCTATCCTCTCATTTTGCACATGAGAGAATGGAGTCCCATAGAGGGGGAATGGTGTGCCTAAGATTGCACAAAAACTTAGGAACAAATGGGGGACCAAGACTCATTTTTTATTTAGTTTTTGTTCAATACTTTTTCCACTGCACCAAATAGTTCCTCTGCTCAGCAGTCTTTGTACATCGGTAAGAGATAAATGAATCAAATTAACATCAAAAGCCCAATACCAAAGCAGGGGAGGGTAGATGGTTAGGTCATAAATCTACAGTTTTGTTAACATGACTCACATTAAAGAGAATTTATTCACTAGGCATTGATTTTTTTCTTTTAGCATTGGACTTGCAATGAATGATTTTTTATAAAGCAAAACACACTTCCTTCGGTATTTCATGAGAGAAGAATCACAGCCTAGTCTGGAGGAGATGTGGCTCCTGAATATGAAAACAGGCCTGGCTGATGAGGGAGAGAGAGTTTTCCTTCTCTAAGAAGTCCCAGTCTTCAGGAATCTCCAATCTGGTGAAGGAAATATTCATTCATCCAATATATATCTATTGGGGACCTACTGTGTTCCAGGCACTCTTGTAGGCACTGGGGATATCTTAGTGAGCAAAATAGATGTGACTGACTTAATTGAGCTTACGTTTTAGTGAGGACTAAAGACAATAAACAATAAATTTAATACGTAAGTAAAATATATAGTATGTTTGATAGAAATAAGTACTAAGGAAAGATATAAAGCAGATTTTATGAACAGAATTGTACCTGCTCCCTCCCCCCCCCCCCCCCAGAATTCATATGTTGAAGTTCCACCCCCCAGTACCTCGTGCCATGAGTGTATTTGGAGACAGGGGCTTCAAAGAGGTAATTAAATTAAACTGGGGTTATTAGGGTCATCCAATATGACTGGTGTCCTTATAAGAAGAGGAAATTTGGACACAGACATGTAAAAAGGGAAGGCCGTGTGACAACACAGGGAGAAGGTGGCCATCTACAAGCCAAGAAGAGAGGCTTCAGAAGAAATAAGCCCTGCTTGATCTCAGACTTCTAGCCTCCAGAAGTGTGAGAAAATAAATTTTTGTTGTTTAATCCACCCAGTCTGTGGTACTTTGTTATGGCAGCCCGAGCAGACAGCAGGGAAAGGGACAAGGAGCGCTAGAGTGCGACTAGGGTTGCAATTTTACCAAGAGAAGTAAGGTGACATTTAAGCAAAAAATCTGGAGGAAATGAAGGAGCATCACAGAGAGATATCTGGGGAAGGGTGTTCCAGGAAGAAGAGACAGTAAGTGCAAAGGTCCTGAGGTGGGGATGTGCCTGCTGAGTTTGAGGAGCAGCAAAGGCACTCAGGATGGCTAAGGCAAAGTCAAGTCAGAGACTTAATACATAGTGAACCAGATCATGTAGACCCTTTTAGGTTATTGTATGGAATCTTATTCTGAGTGAAATTTAGATCCAGCAGCTGTGGAAAATAGTTTGTAGGTTTGTCAACAAGTTAAAGATATAATTACCATGTGACCCAGAAATTCTACCCTTAAGTATATACCCAAAATAATTGAAAACAAAGACTCAAACAGATGCTTGTATATGAGTATTCATAGTAACATTATTCACAATAGCCAAAAGGTAGAAACAACCTAAATGTCCAACAACAGATGACCGGATAAACAAAATATGGTATATCCATACAATGGAATATTATTCAGTCATAGAAAGGAATAATGTACTGATACATGGTAGATGAGTGAACCCTGAAAACATCATGCTAAGTGACAGAAGCCAGACACAAAAGGCCACGTATTGTATGGTTCCATTTATATGAAATGTTTAGAGTAGGCAAATTCATAGAGACAGAAAGTGGATTAGCGGTTGCCAGGGGCTGGTTAGAGCACAGACTGGGGAGTGACTGCTTACTGGGTATAAGGTTTCTTTTTGGGGTGATAAAATGTTCTAGAACCAGATAGTGATGATGATTGCATAACACTGTGAATTCACTAAAAATCACTAAAGGTGAATTTTACGTTATGTGTATTTTACCACAATAAAAAATATTTAGATCCAAAGAAATGTTTTGCACAAAGAAGTGTCATGATGTAATTCATATTTTAAAGAGATCATTCTGGCTGCTATGTTGAGAAAGAGTGGGTAGATAGGTGGCAACAATAGAAACATGGAGATGAATTAGAGGTTCTTTTAATAATCCAGTTGAAAGAAGATTAGATGAGTGGATATAGGAGTCTAGAGCTTAGGGGAGAGGTCTTGGGAAGGAGATACTAATTTGGGAGTCTTCAGCATATAGATGATACTTAAAGCCATGAGACTGGTTGAGATCACCAAGAGATGGTTTCCCCATCTCTTACAGACTATTCAGTCCCTCAGTTGAAGGTGGAACTTCAGTTCCGATAGAGGAAACAGTTTCTTTAGTTGGAGAGGGCTTCACCTTTTAAGAGGAGATGATCTTCACTCTGGAGAGGCTCATTAGTTGGAAGAAACTGTTGCTACCCTGATGTACCCTGATGTGATGGAGAAGCAATGGTCTCCTTACTTTAAAGATCTCCCAACCAGACTAGGGAGACATTGTCCACACACTCTAAGCAGTCCCCAGCTGAAGAGAAAGGCATTATTTCATGCTAGGGAACCTCCCATAGTCTAATGGGGAAATCATGGCCCCGACTCTGGGTTCCCTAGTGCTTATGTCTGCTTATGTCTGCAGCCCTGAGGAGGGGGCAAGGGAAGCACTAGCATTTCCAAGGCAGCAGCATCAACGCACAGACCTAAAGTTAACAATGAAGAAATCCATACATGTTACGGCCCAAAGCTGAATACCAGTTAATGTCCATGTCTGGGAAGAGCAATTAGAGTTCATTAATTGAGTTGCTGGTAACACGGCAATTCTCAAGGCTAATTATCCTTAATCAGAGTTGTCTACTTTGATAATAAGCATTCAGTTCCCTTCCATTCAATTTAACAACGTTCCAGGCACTATCCTAGACACTTCAGGGAATACCATCCTTTAAGGAGCTTAGTGTTTAGTCATGGGATCAGCCTGGTACATGGATAGCCACAACTTAAGGTGGAAAGTGATGAGTGCTGTAGAGAGTTATATGGTAATGTTAGCGCAGTACAAGGGTACTTAAGGGGAAGATTAATTCTGCTGGGGGAGGGAGAGGTTGGATGGAGCTTTATAGAAGAAGCAACATTTGGGCTGGAACTTAGGAGAATGAGTAAAATTACCACGGGCATTCCAGGTAGATAGGATAGCATAAGAAAGATTGGAGGCCAAAAAAAGCAGAGTATATATAGTTACTAATCTAACTATTAATCTGTTTGTTTACTTATTATATTTATCTTTTAATTTAGCAAATATTTATTAAGCACCTATTATGTTCCAGGCACCCTCCTAGGTGCTTTGGATACAGCAGTGAGCAAAATGAATTCCTTGTCCTCATGGAGGTTGCATTCCAGAAGGCTGAGGTAGATCATGAACAAATAAGAATGCAATTTGTTAGGCCATAATAAGTGTTTTGAAGAAAAAAGCAGAATAAGTGGGTAGAGAGTGATGGGGAAAAGGTTTTGTTATTTTATATAGGGTGGTCAGGGAAGTCATCTCTGCTAAGACGTCATTTAAATAGATACCCAATGAAATGAGGGAATGAGTCAAATATATATCCAGTGGAAGAACATTTCAGATGGAGAAAACATCAAAGCACTGAGGCAAGAGTATGCTTGCTATATCCTAGGATCAGCAAGGCCTGAGCAACAGGAGGAATGGAGTCAGCATTTACCAAGGTGAGGAAGCCTAAGATAGGAAGAGGCTTGGGATTTATGGAAGATCTGGAATTTGGTTTAGGGCATGTTAAGTTTAAGATGTTTACTAGCCATCCAAGTGTAGGTGTCCAATGGGCAGTTGGATATAGGAATCTGTAGTTTAGGGGCAATGTGAATTCTGGAACTAAAAATTGGGGAGTTGATGGCACACAGATGATATTTAACGTGAGAAGACTGGATGAGTTCACAAGAGCACAACTATATATAGGGATATGGTCTGTGGGCTGAGCTCTGAAGTGTTCCAGTGTTAAGCATTTGGATTAATGAGGAGCAACCAGCAAGAGAGGTGAAAGAAATGGTGAGTGGTGGTTTTGCAAAAGTGAAGACAAGAAGTAGTGAGGCTTTGAATTACAGTCCTGGAAGTGGGGATGTAGAAACAGGGTCAGAGTTTAGCAAGGCATCATGGGAGTAAAATTATCAGGATTGGGAACTGGGGTAGGGGTGGACAGGGAGAGAGAAGGGCACAGGAAGTCCTCTTGGGGATGATTTTCACTCAGACAACTTGGTAGATGATGGTGCCATAGACTAATACAAGGGACATTAGCAGGGAAGGGGAAAACTGGTTTGAGCAGAGGGAAGTAGATGGAGTAGTCAGTGAAAAGTTGAGTTCAGTTTGGGACATTTGAGTTCAAGATTCTTGTAAGGTATTAAAGAGGAGATGTCGGATTGGTAGTTATAAATGCCAAGACCTAGAACAATATAAAATCCGACACTGTTTCTTTTTTTTTTTTTTTTTTTAAGATTTTATTTTTTCCTTTTTCTCCCCAAAGTCCCCCCGGTACATAGTTGTGTATTCTTCGTTGTGGGTTCTTCTAGCTGTGGCATGTGGGACGCTGCCTCAGCGTGGTCTGATGAGCAGTGCCATGTCCGCGCCCAGGATTCGAACCAACGAAACACTGGGCCGCCTGCAGCGGAGCGCGCGAACTTAACCACTCGGCCACGGGGCCAGCCCCGCGACACTGTTTCTTTAGTCACTAATCACACTAATCACTGTGTGTCTATCACTCAATCTTATAATGTAATGTTCACTGATGGGTGAGGGTTGGAGGGGAGAGATAGTAAGGAAGAGATTCAAATTTCTGAATCCACTCTGCCACTTATTAACTGTGGGAACTTGGGCTAGTTACATCATCACTCTCAGCCTAGGTTTCCTCATTGGTAAATGGAGACAATATTAATATCTCCTGGGGTCATTCTGAGGATTAAATGAGTTACTGCATGGAAAAAAATCTTGAAAGAAGTAAGTGCTTACGAAATTTTGGTTGAATGAGACTATGAATGGATTATTTTGAGCACCTTTCAGGAGAACCAGGTGCTCAGATGGGGAGCTACAATCCAGGCAGGGCATGCTTGCGGCATGAATGAGGAATGGGAGTAGAAAAGAACTTTCTATAATCTCCTGGTGGCTCCCAAGAAAGCCTAGAAATTTAGGTGGTGACCTTCAGGAAGGGCTGCAGGGAGGTCTCATCTCACCTGCATGTCTAGTCTGCATTGCACATACAGAGCATGGAACCAGCTGGGATCCCTCTCTGGTGGTAGAGAGAATAACTCCCATCCAACAGGCCTGCTCTTGGAATGTCTTTGCCAATTTCCCCAGGAATGGAGCTGTCTCTGGGGACTAGGTGAGGCTCAGAGGAGGAACAAGGAGCCAGGAACTCAGGGCTTGGGGGCAAAGCACCACAGAAGCCGGTTAGTCCGTGACTGGGCTGGGGCAGATAGAGATAGAGAAACAGGGAGAAGATAAAAGGGGATATAAAATCACAGTAATAATACAAGGAATCAAAAGAAAGAGAGAAAAAGACAGACAGCCAGACTAACTGATGGAGACTGGAAATAGAATGAGAAGGTAATTTCCACTACACTAGTGTCTGTGAAAACCCGGTAAAAGGTCTGACACTCAGTAAGTAGGCAGTGAGTATTTGCTGAATGAATGAATGTATGAATGGGGCAGGGGGCCGGCTGGCAGGAGAGAGAGACAGAGACAGAGAATGGTATGAGTGGTGGAAGAGTGAATCTGTAACTGAAATCAATTCGACAAACATTTATTGATTCTCTATTGCCTGCCAAGTACTGAGAAAATTAGAGGCTGGAGGCATAGCGCTGAGTCACAAATAGTTCCAAGCTCTAGCAGGCTGGCAGCCGTGTTGGAGAGCAGCACTGGAAAGTGTTCACTGTTATCAGTTGTCGACAGTGTGTGGATATTCCCCAGAATGTCCTTACTCTGCCTACTTCTGGTGTTCTTAGCATCCTTGTCCTTACTATAGGTCAAACTTTAGAAAAACCGACAAGCATGTTTCAATATCAATTCTTACCACATAAAACTTAGAAGAAACTTCAGTTGAACGCCAGACACTCTCACCTAATTAATCTTTTTTGATTCTCATTAGAACTCTGAAACATAGGTACCATCATTCTCATTTTAGATATGAAAACTGAGGCTCACAAGTTGAATGGCTTGCTCAAAATCACGTGATAGTAAAACCAGGGCTCAAATCTAGTTTTCCTGTTTGCTGGTCAGTGCTCTGTCCTCTCACCCTGGGCTGCCTTCATAAGTTCTGTGCATACCTAGCCACCAAATCACTTTCCAAAGATTGGATAAATGAAAATGCTGACATCAAAGGCAGCGTATGTTGAACAGAGGCATGTGCTGCACGGAGGAAACTTGACTTTACAACAGATCTTACATCACGGACTCTAATATAAGAAGGCTCCCAGTGCAATTCATTCACTTACTCATTACTCACTCACTCATTAAAACACTCATATATTCAACTGTGCTTCAAACATGGGTTCATCTCATACTTTATGTCCAAAACAGTTGTGAGTGTAAATAGAAGCAAGTCAGAAACGATGAGTACCTGGAGAACCTCTCACTCTACTGGGTGATGAGGAAACCAAAGATAACAATGATAATAGCTAATATTTACTGAGTACTTACATTGTTCCAACTACTACTTCCCGTGGTTTAATTTCTTTTATCCTCAAAATACCCTTATGAGGTATAGGTACTATTATTTTTCCCATTTTATGATTTAATGAATGGAGGCCAGAAAGACATACATCTTGCTTAAGGTCACACAGCTGTGAGGCAGAACTAGGATTTAAATCCAAGAAGTTTGACTCCAGAGTCCCCAAAATGGCAATTCCTCACTGAGGTAAGTGCTAAATTCTCCATCCTCTTCTCTCAGTCATCTTCACCTTCCTTCCCTCCTAGTCAAAGAGGATCTCTTTCCCCTTCCTGTATCATTCTCTTTACCATTCCTGTGCTTTTGTTTCTTCTGTCACCTTTGCCTGGGATGCTCTCCTCATTGCTTTATCTTCCCCTATCCAAACTCTCCTCATACTTAAAAGGGCAATTCTGATGTTTCCAACTCTATCATGAACTTAACATGAATCCACCTAAGCAATGTGAAGTGAGCTCTTCCTCATCCTCTTCAGGATGCCGTGGTCTTGACTTAGATCTTTTGTAGCACTTACTATGCTCTGCTTATATTTTTGCTCTTATATTCTTGTTACTGGTACACTTATCTTTCCCCTCCAACTAGATTGCAACTCCCTTAAGGGCCAGGACCATGTCTGTAGCCCTCAAAGTGTTTGGCACAGTGCTTCGTTGTGGTAGGCATCTGTTTTTATAGAAGTAAATTATCTAATGCTTGGTTCTCTAGAAATATATGAGCCTCATGCGGTAAATCTTGGTCCATCAGTCTAAGTTACTTCCCCGCTCCCTACTTTCTAAAGGAATTCGTCACATCCTTGCCATAGGCTATAGATGATAGTGTGGCGCATGTGTGTGATGGTGCCATAGAAGATAGCAATGAATTTGTTTTCATGTTGGAAGGCCTGCGAATGAGGTTTTAGGTACATAGAGATGACTGTGAATAGAGGATGGCCACCAGAGACAAATGGGAACCATGGATGAAAAAGACTTTGAGATGGCAAGGTGCATAGTGGAGGGCAAGAAAGCAGTCAGGAGTGTCCATAGGATGTGAGAATGAAGCTAAAGAGCCAAAGTAAGCTTATGGTACTGCTGCCAATCAGCAGCAGTTCACTGAGGCTTGTGTAAGAGAATGTCTGATTTAGCATAGTCTTGGATCTTACAGGTGAAATGATTGAAGACATTGGAGGCACAGTAGAGTGATGACATGGTGGATATGAGCATTTCACTGAGAGTGTTTGCTGTCTTCCAGCAGCTGGCCACCAGACTCATGCAGAACCTCTCTAAATGAGTGGGTAACAGAGTGTTACAGATGGCTATAGCCCAGATTTAGGCCATGACAGCCAGGTGGAAGTACTCTGTGATGCCAAGGGAGGGGGAGTTTGTCATCTGGGAAAAGTAGTGGACCAGGAAGAGAGTCAGGCCATTGGCAGTATGTGTGAGTTGCTACTATTGCAGTAGCAGATGTCCAGAAAGGAGAGATTGCTGAGGAAAAGAAACATAAGATTGTGCAATTGGTTAAGCCAGATGAGCAGGATGAGGAGAATATTGCCAACAAGAAAGATAAGATAGACTAGCAGTATGATGCTGAAGAAGAGTACTTGTACTTGTGAATAATTGGATAAACAGGTGCAGTCATGAGCGTGGAATTCTCTGTCCATTGCCTTCCTCAGGGTTGGCTTTCTGGGAGAAATAATTTGGGAGCTGTCTGGACCAATGATCCCCGAGATCCTGACCATATTCTGAGCCCATGAAAATAGCTACAGATTGAGTATCCTAAACACAGGTTAAGTCCCTAACTGAGGGAGCTGCACCCAATCAAAATTTGAAATGTCTTTGCTCACATATTGCCAAGGCTTCTTCTCTAACCTTGTCTTCCTCTGTACAGATCTGGATACTATCTCAGGAACTCACAGGAGGTGTGTTTCCTCCTACAATTTCTTTCTCCCAGGCCATCAAAGTGCATGAAAAGGGAGCAGTGACTTGATGAAATAAATGCATGAATAAATGAATGAGTTCAGAGGCCTCTGAAGTTTTTCAGCCTTTGTCTGGGGCCAGATAAATTCTGACTACAGCCCATTATTTAGCAACCTCTATCCACCTTCCAAAGCCCACCAATCCTCATGTTTCTATTTTTTGTTTGATTGGTAATTTCTACCTTGTATTTAGGAAACTCAAGATTTCTAAGGAGGCCACAGTGGGGGTGAGGAAAATGGAATAAGGAGAATAAAAAGATCAACTGACCAAGTCAATCAATTTGGTTCAAATAGTTGTGTAAAGTGATAGGAAGTTATATTTTATTATTTAGGTTGTAGGGTCATGGAGACAGAACATTTTATTTTATTATTTTTATTTTTTTGAGGGAGATTAGCCCTGAGCTAACATCTGCTGCCAATCCTCCTCTTTTTGCTGAGGAAGACTGGCCTTAAGCTCACATCCGTGCCCATCTTCCTCTACTTTATATGTGGGATGCCTGCCACAGCATGGCTTGCCAAGCGGTGCCATGTCCGCACCTCAGATCCGAACCGGCAAACCCCAGGCCGCTGAAGTGCAACGTGTGAACTCAACCACTTTGCAACCGGGCCGGCCCCAAGAACATTTTATTTTTCAGGTATTCAGTGTTGATGTGTAAGACATAGCCAAGGAATCAAAAGCAAAAGCTTGAAACTAAGTCATACCTAAGGCCAGATTTGTAGTCACTCAAGTAACTAGTTGATTCAGTGATAAAAATGCCATCGAGCCAGTTGAGGGGTGGGTTATGGGGTAAAGACCTTGGCTTTCTGTTTGTCCTTGAATGGTATCGTGGCATAATTACAACTGAATTGTACTCTTCCTGAAGGCAGCCTGATAAGTGAAAAACTAGATTTATAAAACAAATGCACACCAAGTCTTTCTATTATTAGGATTTATTATCTTGGTGCATTTTCAAAGAATATGGTTTGTAAAAATCAAACAACTTACATACCACTTTTCAGGGAGGGGGAAGCCATGCCTGTTGCATGAAGTAAGGGGTTACCATTACTTAGGGTATATTGCCAATGACCCACACTCGCTTGTTATTGCAGGACCCAGTAGCATTTCCTAAAGACCCCAAACCTAAAGTGCAACTTTAGGGCAGCCCCAACCTTACTTAATAGATTGTGAAAGGATCTGGGGAAGGAAGGCGAATTACTCAAAAGCATGATGTATTTTTAATTGAAATCCTGTGTTGTCAGTATTTTTGGAAAGGCCTATAATAATTCCAGAGGGAGAAGGGATGTTTAAGTGGGGGGAGATTTAATGCCTTCATCATGTCATAACTGTCCTGATGTTAAATAAAAAATGTCACCTGAAATTCTCCAACAGGGCTAGCATGAGGCAGGACACATATCCTGATCTCTTTGGAAAATTTGGGTAGGTAGAGGATAGGGCATCCTCACTTCCGAACACTGGTGGAATAACCTCTTATCAGATTGTTTTAAAAATGCAAGTGTGGGAGATGGGAAACTATCCTCTGAAGCCTTCAGGGAAAGAGAAAATTATTGCTTTAGAAAACTGGGCACTATTTGAAGAAGGGAAGTACTTCCCCAGGTTTTCCCCTGAAAATTTTGCACTAGCTTAAGCTAGACTTGAGGAGTTACAGTGTAATCTGAATGCAGCATGGAAAACGTAGAAGAAAAGCTACCCCTGCTTCCAACCACATCTTGATTATGCTCCAGGACTCTAAATCATACCTACTACAGTCTCTACCATTTGAAGGAGGTTAAATTAACTGCAGATCCCATCTTGAGCTGTTGTCTACCAGATACCTACATCTTTGATGGAGGGAGATAATGTTCCCTGAGTTTATCTCAAGCTCCGAAGAGTAAAGATTGTTGAACAGAGACTAATCTCTTTGAAGTCTCTGGACTATTTGAGTCTATGTTATCTGGGGGTCTGGCTTCCAAAGGAGAAATTGAAGCATAATGGGGATCTCGCCCTTTTAGGCATGCCTTTTCCAGAATGTTGCATAAGTGGAATCATAGAATACACATCCTGTTGTGTCTGCCCTCTTTCACATAGCACAATGCTTTTGAGATTCATCCATGTTGTGGCATATATCAGTAGTTTGTTCCTTTTGCTGCTAGATAGTGTTCCGTTGGATAAATGTACCACAATTTGATCATTCGTTAGTTGATGGAAATTTGGGTTTATCCTGTTTTCTTAGCTCTTTTGAGTAAAACTGCTATAAGCATTTTCTTGTAGGTCTTTGTGGACATATGTTTTCATTTCTTTTGAATAAGTGCATAGAAGTGAGGTGGCTAGGTCATAAGTTAAATTACATATTTAAATTTATAAAAAACTGACAAGCTGTTTTCCAAAGAGGCTATACTGTACTATTTTGCTTTCCCAACAACAGTGTATATAAGTTCTGGTCGCTTTGCATCCTCACCAGATATTGTTAGGGTATTTTTGTCTTGTTTTGTTTTTGCCATTTAGGAGATGCGTATTGCTATTTTATTGTGGTTTCAATTCGGATTTCCCTAAAGAAAAATTATACTGGATATCTTTCTTGGACTGTCTGTTTAAAACTGCTCAAATTTTCATTTGTTTGTTTGTTTTATTATTATTGAGTTGTGAAAGTTTTTTATATATTATCAATGCAAGTTCTATATCAGACATATGTTCTGAAATATTTTCTCCTTGCCTGTGGCTTGCCTTTGTGTTTCCTTAACAGTGTCATTTGAATAGCAGAAGTTTTGAATTATGATAGTCAAATTTATCAAACTTTTCTTTTGTTGTTTGTGCTTTTTGTGTCCTTTCTAAGAAACCTCTCCTAACCCAGGTCATATTCTCTAGAAGTGTCATAGGTTTTGGTTTTACACTTGTAACTGTGATACACTTGGAGTTAATTTTTTAATATGGTGCATAAAATGGGTTAAAGTTCATTTTTATGCATATGGTGGTCTAATTATTTCAACATTATTTATTGAAAATACTATCCATTTTCCCATTAAATACTTTCTCACCTTTGCTGAAAATCGATTGAGCATATGTATTTTGGGTCTCTTTCTAGACTGTCTTCTGTTTTATTTTACTGATCCATATGTTTACCCTTTTGCCAATACCACACAGTCTTGATTACTATAGCTTTATAGGAAGTCTTGAAAGCAGGTAGGGTTAAGTCTTCCAATGCTGTTCATTTTCAAAATCCTTTTGGCTATTCTAGTCAATTTGGCCCAACATGAAATAGGGTCCATAAGGACTGAAACTCATTATACAAGACCTATTTAGAGAAGGGGTGATTATCCCCACTGCTTCTTCATTTAGCAGCCCAATTTAGCCCGTTCTTAATTTGGAAAGAGTAAATGGCACCTCATGATAGATAACCTCAATCTTAATTCCTGATCCCACCCATTAAGGCCCCTGTATTAATTTTGTATTGCTGCTATAAAAAATTACCACAAACTCAGTGGCTTAAAGCAACTCAACTTTGTTATGTCATAGCTCTGTAGATCAGAAGTTTGACTCAGGTCTCTCTGAGCTAAAATGAAGGTGTTGGCAGGCCTGTGTTCTTTTCTGAAGGCTCAAGGGGATGGAATTTGTTTTCTTGCCTTTTCGGGCTTCTAGAGGTTGCCTACATTACTTGGATAGTGAGCCCTTTCCATCTTCAAAGCTAACAATGGCCAGTCGAGTCTTTCTCATGTCACATTACTCTAACACTGTCTTCTTCTGCCTCCCTCTTGTACTTTTAAGGATCCTTGTGTTTCCACTTGTGCCCACTAGATAATCTGGAATAATCTCCTTATTTTAAGGTTACCTGAATTAGGAACCTAAATTCCATCTGAAACCTTAATTCTCTTCTACCGTATAACATAATATATTCACAGGTTCTGGGGCTTAGGACACGAACTTCTTTGCAGGGCACTTATTCTGCCTACTACAATCATGATATATTTTTATTTGTAAATATTGCTAGATTTAGTTTAGTGATATTTTGTTAAGGCTTTGTACTTCTATGTCCCTGAGGGAGATTTGTCTGTACTTTTTAAAAATTTTGATGCCTTTGTCCACTTTTGAATCAGACTAATGGTGGTATAATAATATGTGTTGAACAATATTTCTTATATTTTCTGGAAGAGTTTGTTTATAATTGAAGTTATCATTTCTGTACATTTGGAAGTTTCTAACTATGAATTTGATTTCTGTAGTAGATATAAGACCATTTAGATTGTTTATTTTTTCTTGAGTGAGTAATGGTAGTATCTTTCAAAGAATTTGTCTATTTCATCTAACTGATGAAATTTATCGGCAAAACTGTTCAAAATAGTCCTTTGTTATACTTTTTAATTTCTGTGAGAACTGTAGTAATGTCTCTCCTTCCTTTGTAACATTGGTAATTTACATCGTTTTTGCTTTCCTCTTAATCCATCTGTCTTGAGGCTTATAAATTTTATTGTTCTTGTCTCAGAGTCAGGATTTGGTTTCATTGATTTTTTTAATTGTTTTTCTGTTTTCTCTGCCATCGATTTGTGCTCTTTATATTTTCTTACCTTCTTTTATCTTTGGCATTTAATTTGCTCTTTTTTCTAGTTTCTTTGCTGGAAGTTTAGATTATTGATTTCAAAGCTTTTATCTCTTCTATATAAGATTTTACTGCTATAAATTTCCCTCTAAGCATGTTTTATGTCTGTCCCGCATATTTGGATATGATGTATTTTCATTTTAATTAAATTTGAAATATTTTATACTTTCATTTGTGACTTCTTCTTTGACCTGTGGATTTTTTATAATGGTAATTGTTTAATTTCCAAATAATTGGATGTTTTCCAGAATATTGATTTCTAGTTTAATTCTGTTGTGGTCAGAAAATACTTTCTATGACTTCAATTATTTTAAATTATTATAGTTCCTTTGTGCACCAGAAAATAAGCCATTTTTGTGAATGTACCATGTGTACCTGAAACCAACACATATTCTTCTGTTGTTGGGCAGAGTATTCTATAAATGTCAGTTAGGTCAAGTTTGTTGATCTTATTATACAGACCTCTTATATCCTTATTCATTTTCTGCCTACTCATTCTATTGTTAAATGAGACAGAATTGTTGAAGTATTCAACTATAATAGTGTATTTATCTTTTTCTCTTTTCAGTTCTGACAGTTTTTGCTTCATGTATTTTGAAATTCTCCTGATAAGTACACACACATTTAGGATTATGATGTATCCTTAAGGAACTGAATTCCTTATCATTATGTAATGTCCTTTTTTGTCTCTGGTTGTAATATTACTTGTTCTGAAGTATTCGTAGCCTGATATTAATTTCTATAGCCATTCCAGCTTTCTTTTCATTAAAGGTTTCATGGTATATATTTTCTTTCATTTTACTTTTTATCTATCAATGTTTTTATATTTATAGTGAGATTCTTGTAAAAAGCCTATAATTGGGTCTTGCTTTTATAGCCAATCTGATAATATCTATCTTTTCTGTGTGTCTTTAGACCATTTATACTTAATGGAATTATTAATATGGTTACATTTACATGTATATCTTGCTAGCTGTTTCTTGTTCATCTCTTCTGTTCTTTATTCACTTTTCCTCTTTTTGTGTTTGTTTTGAATAAGTTGAGTAGTCTTCGTGAAGTCAGTTTATCTCTTCTATTGACTTATGTATGCCTCTTTTAAAATTTTTGTTTATTGGTTTTACTATAGTTTACAATCATTAATTAATCAGAGTCAATTTCAAATAATATTATATAACTCACATAAAGTATAAGAACCTGACACCAATATGTTTCCCATTGCTCTCTCATATCTGTTGTGCTACTGTTGCCATACATTTTACTTATGCTTATGCTATAAACTCCAAAATATATTGTTACCATTTTTTCTTGAAACTGCCTATTTTCTTTTAGAGAGACTAAAATATTCAAAGAAATGTCTTTTATATTTACTTTTATTTTTATCATTCTTGGCACTCTTCATTTTTTCCTGTAGATCCAAGTTTCAATCTTGCATCATATTCTTTCTGGCTAAATAACTTCCCTTAACATTTCTTGTAACACGTTTAGTAGAAGTAAATTCTCTCATCTTTTATTTGTCTGAGAAAGTCTTTATTTTCTCTTCATTATCGAAAAGTGTTTTCAATAGGTGTAGATTTGTGAGTTGACAGATTTTTCTTTCATTACTTTAAAGATGTCACTCAATTATCTTCTGGCTTGCATAGTTTCTGATGAGAAGTCTACTATGATTCTGATTTTTGTTCTGTATGTACTGCATCTTTTTACCATCAATATTTTTGTTTTGCAGTTGGTTTTCAGAAGTTTGACTATGATCTGTCTTGAAGTGTGTGTATTTATATTTACACACATTCTGTTTCTCTGAGTTTCTTGGATACGTGGTTTACAGTATTTCATTATTTTTGGAAAATTCTTAGTCATTATGTTTTCAAATGATTCTTCTGCCCCTTTTTTCTGCCTTCTTTTCTGAGACTCAAATCACTTGTATGTTAGTCAACTATATATTGTCCCACAACTTTTGGATGTTTGTTCTTTTTTTTTTTTACATTTTTCTCTCTTTGCATCATATTTTGGATAATTTATAATGAACTGTCCTCAAGTTCACTAATTCTTTCTTTGGCTGTATCCATCTATTAATGAGCTCATCAAAGGCTTTCTTTGTCTGTACAAACTCATTACTATATTACTGTGTTATTGTGTGTTTTTTAAAATTTATAGCATTTTCATTCTGCTCTTTCATATAGTTTCCATTGCTGTGCTGAAATTCCTCATCTGTTCATGAATACGTGTCCATCTTTTTCAATAGGTCATTTATTACATTAATGATAGTTATTTTAATGTCTCTGTCTAATCATTCCAATATTTGCAACATTTCTGAATCAAGTTTGGTTGATTGCTTTATTTCTTGACAATGGATTATTTTTTCTTGCTTTTGTGTTTGTCTCTTAATTTTTTATTTAATGCCAGATGATGTGTTTAGAAGAATTGTAGACACTAAGGTAAATGGTTACGCCTGGAAATGTCATGCCTCTTCTTCTATATGGCCACTTAATTGTGAAATTGAGTCAATCCACTCAACAGCTCAGCAGTCTTCATAATGTGGGTTTTCATTAACATCAGTGCGCCACTGGCTTTGAATTCCTGAAGTTGTAAGCTGCTGTTATCATGTCCTTACAGTGTGAGTTGTGTGGCCAGAGGGTTCTTCTCAGTGTTCTTGCTTCCCCCTCAGCTTTCAGTTGCCCTTGCAAGCCTGGGTCACAGAGGGGAGTTCTTTCTATGCTGCTTCCCCTCCTCCAGCAGAAAAATGCTGTTGCTTGTTATTTGATGCTAGGCTTTTCATGGGGGCATAGCATGTTCTCTGTTGTCTTGGTCCAGTATCAGTCTCAGGCAGGCCCTGTGTACCTGGGCTTCAGGAATGGAGCTTCCTAGTATTCCTGGCCATACTCACAGTGGCATGAAACTTTTCCTTGTATCTGTCTTTGGCCTTGGAAAGGAGTTTCCTGTCTCTCTCCCAGTAGTAGCAGACTTATGCTTGGTATGTTTGTAGGACCCTAGGCTCAAGGAAATTCCCTGCCCCTGATCCAGAAGTAAAGGCTTTTGTATATATTCTTCCCCCAGGAGCAAAAGATTTTTCTTGTGTTCTGGGTAAAAGATTCCCAATCCTTTCCTCAGAGGCAGACAAGTTTTGCTTCTACTCCTCCCCCCAGAAGCAATAAATCTTTGCCTGTGCCATGGAAGTGAGAGGATTTTCTGTCCTGCCCCTGTTGTCTTAAGGCTTTTGCTTCCTGTGAGAGAAGCGTCTGAGGAAGCTTGCAGGGCAGCCCTTCTCCCCATCCTTTTCACTAACACCCAATGTAGGTATATGGAAAATAACATGTGTGTGAATGCAAACTTCCCTTGTGTTGGGGACAATCATCTATTCCAAACCGACACAGTATGTTGAACTCCTCCTCAATCTGTATCTTATGTTGAAATGAAACCAGTCTTTTCATTGTCCCCATACGTGAAATACTCAAAGCTGCCTTTATGTCTTTGCTTATGCTGCTTCTCTTGTATGGAAAGCCCTCTTTTCTTCTCCTAAAATTCCCAAATCATTCCTAGCCAAGCTCAACTTTTATTTCCTTCTTGATAATTCCAGCTAACTTTAATTTCTTCCTTGTTGCTCTCCCTTATACTTATTTTTAAATCTGTTATTGCCTCCAATTTACAAGTGGCCATTTAAACATGTACCATTTAGTGCCTTATTACACTGTGTTATATTGTTCTTTAATTGTGCCAGAGTCTAGCCAGGTATACAGTAGGTGTCCAATGTCCTAACAATAGAATTTAGTTAGAAAAAATGTATTGAACTGCTTTTGTGTCACACTGACTGCAATAAAAAAACAAATACAGCTGTTCCAACTTCCTTTTGGTTACTGTTTGCATGATATTAACCCATTAGCAGATTACTTTACTAAATTAGTTCTGAAAGACAGTGTAATGTTGCAGAAAGAGCATAGGTATTGAAGCCCAATGGCTTTGGATTGCAATCTTGGCTCCACAATTTATTGGCTGTGTGACTTTTGGCAAGTTACTTAACCCCTCCTAGAGATTAAATGAGATAATCTGTTATACTTGGGCATAGAGAAGATGTTCCAGGGTGAAGGGATATAAGATAGGTTAAGTTTGAGCGGAGTAAGAGAGGACAAAAGCCCGGAGTGTTGCCTGGAAAGGTTGAAATTAGAATAGGGTCTTACTACGTGTGTGTGTTAGGGGGAGTTGTATGGGGTAGGCGGCAAGGAATGCAGTGATATAGTTTTTAAAACATTGGCAGCAAAGTCATAAAAACCTGGGTTCAAGACACAGCTCTGACACTACTTAGTTTTGTGGATCTTAGGCATGTCACCACACCCTCTTGGACTGCAGGTTCTTCATCAGTAAAATGGTGACAGTCATTAAATTTGCTTGAATAATTTCAGAGAGCCATCTCAAGGACCAATAAAGGAACAGCAGGAGTAACGGATCAAAGCAACAACAAAGGAGCAACAGCATACTGTAAACTGTAAAGAGCTCCACAAAAAGGTGTGGTGTTTGTAATTATAGTGATCCAGAGAGTGAAGCAAACAAGTTCCCTGCCCCCCAAATCTTGGCAAAATCATAATAAGTCAAGTTACTACCAACTCAATTCCTGCCCAGCGAGGGACTTGGGGCAGTGATCATAGGTATATGATTTAGGATCTCAATTGCCTGTTCTTTCCTTAATATCTCAGATCTAGTGCTGCTTCAGGGAAGCTGGATGTAAAGTTGCCTCCATAGGAGCAGGACTGGGGCAAGGATTTGGAAAATGTTTATTTGAAAGTGAAACATGGCTCATAAAAATTTGGATCTGGCAAACATATCCTGTGAACAATGAACTATGGTGTAGGATGATTTGCCATTTAATAATACAATGGAGGAGAAAAATCTAGTTGTGGAGGTATTTTTCTATTTTCAGCTCTGAGTTTTACTATATTCTGGAGAAGGGTGTTCTTCAAGTAAACACTCTAGAAGTCCTCAAACACCAGCTGCCAAGGATAAGTGATAAATTGTGTTGGGAGTCATTACAACTTTCTAAAAATTGAGCAAGTTAGGGAAAACCTTAAATGCTGGAGCAGGTAGAGAAAGGGTTGGGAGTAATCGTAAGCTACCATTTTGGGGAGCATTCAGTTTGTACAAGTAGCCAAGGAACTGTGACTAGTCTGTGGCCGTGTCTGAAAGTGTATGTGTGTGTGTAGTATCATTTGTATGATTTTATATGTGCATGTTTATGGGTTTGTATCTGTGTGATAGTACGTGTCAGCCTGGTTGTTTTTGTTACATGTTTTATATCTTTGAATCTGTGTGTGTATCCTGTGAAAATTTGAGTTTATGTGTACGTGTATGTACATATCGAGGTTCTGAGATTCTTTTAAGGCTTTGATCATCTATGGGCTCTTTCTTTTTTCTTTCTTTTTCTTTTTACTTTTTATTGAGATTATGATAGTTTACAACCTTGTGAAATTTCAGTTGTACATTATTATTTGTTAGTCATGTTGTAGGTGCACCACTTCACCCTTTGTGCCCACCCCCACTCCCTTTCCCCTGGTAACCACTAATCTGTTCTCCTTGTCCACATGTTTAACTTCCACATATGAATGGAGTCATACAGAGATTGTCTTTCTCTATCTGGCTTATTTCACTTAACATAATACCCTCAAGGTTTGGGGCTCTTTCTTATAGGGT
Organism: Equus quagga; assembly: GCF_021613505.1. Lineage (NCBI taxonomy): Eukaryota > Metazoa > Chordata > Mammalia > Perissodactyla > Equidae > Equus > Equus quagga. The sequence continues at coordinate 18,987,011 of NC_060276.1, read as the reverse complement.
AAGCTTGTGAGAAATAAGTGGTGTTTGTTTATGCTGAGAAAGTTACAGACTAGACTGAAATTTGCTCTAATATGTCAAGACAATTCCCTTGATCAATGCCTCCTCCCCATCCCCACCCCCACAACACATGTGACCCTCTGATTGCTCCCGCCCTCACTCATGTCATTTCTACTTTTTTAAATTAACTAATTAATTATTTTTCTGGTAAGGAAGATTGGCCCTGAGCTAACATCTGTGCCAATCCTCCTCTATTTTTGCATGTGGGATGCTGCCACAGCATGACTTGATGAGCGGTGTGTAGGTCTGTGCCAGGGACCTGAACCTGTGAATCCCAGGTCGCCAAAGCTGAGCATGCAAACTTAACTCAGGGCATTTCTCTACAAGGGATAGAGTTTTGATGAAGGATGATTGGAACCATTCCATACATTTCCTTTGAGCGAGTGGCAGATGAGCAGTGGGATTTGTTCCCCATGTCTACTTCTTTTAGATTATTGAGGAATTGTAGTTCTGGCCTCAGTTCTTTTATGTTTGCCTGCCTGGAGGTCTGCTTACCACTCTCTTAGGAAAATTTCAGAGTGAGACAAGGAAATGGACTTTTTCACTTTTGGAGAAAGGCTTTGACCGCTCCAGGGAAGGCCTGTTCTCCAGCTGTAGTCTAGGAGGTGAGAAGCAGAACTAACCAACAACGCCTATGGGCGACTTTAGAAACTCAGCCTTACTCCTGTGTTCCAGTGAGAGAGCAGAAGGCTCTCTATAAGCAGGCCTTGATTCACTGATTCATTCATTCAGCAGCTATTTCTGGGGTAGTTATACATAGCTCCAGCTCCAGGAGCAGAATATTCCTTACCAGCATATTCCTTTTGACAGAAGTCTTTGGGGGATGATGGCTGAAAGTGACTTGCAGTGGGCATTGTAAACCAGCCCATGGGAGAGGAAAGTGGATTTCAAGACCCCACAGGGAAAGTGAAACTCTGTGCTGTTTCCTAATCTCCAAAGATGGGACTGTACAGAAGTCATGGTTCTTTGTTTCCTTCATTTCTGCCTTTGTTTTCAAATTGGCTACCCCATCATGGTGAATCCTGTGGACTCTAGCTTCTCTTCTCTCCCTCCCTCCCTCCCCTACCCCAAAGTCATTTCCTGAAGCCTCTATGGAGTAGTATTGATTGAACCCCAAGGAACTTCTATGACCTGCAGCTACCCTGAGTCTGATCACTGCCTTTCGCTTCTGCTAATGTAGGGTTAGGAGCAGCTTTTTCTGAGCCAGCCCCTTAAGAGGCAAGGAGAAAACACACTTGCGACGGGGACACCTTGGTTCTGGTGTAGTCCTTGCTGCAAAACCAGTAACAATTAAGTATCTCCCTGTTCTATCTATTGAGAAGCTGAACATCAACAATCTCTAAGGTCCCTTCTACTCTGACATTCTATGATTACTTCTAAAACTGATTGCTTCAAAGCCTCTTCAGACTGCAAATTTCAAAAGCACTAGGGAGAACGCTGAATAGATCTTTTTCTGAGAACTGGAATCCTTGTCATTTCCGTATAGACTTGAAAAGGATGGGAGCTGACATTTATTAAGTGTGCTATGAGCCAGGCACTCTCTTATATTGTACATTATTATTTCAATAATAATTCATAACTTGAAGAAATTTTGGGCAGATGAAATGAATGTATATGTGAAGTACTGAGTACAACGCCTAGCATAAAGTATGCACTCCGTAAATGTAATGCCCTGACTCACGCTTCCGCTCTTCTCCACCCAGCTCACCGCTGTTTAAAAAGGTAAAGAAATAGAGCTCAGAAGGATTAAGTAACTGCCCCAAGTCACCCAGGTTTCCATCTCCAAAGGCCATATGTATCCTGTTATATTACAATGCTTCTGGAGTGTGAAGTTTGCAGTTATTTCCTCTGTGGACCTGCTCCATTAACATGTACAGTTTGAAGAGTTTGCTTGGAGGCTTCCTACTCTCTGGCCCAGTTCCTTATTGTGATCCAGGGCCTGTGTTTGGGAGGAGGCTGCCCAGAGGTTTCAGGTGCAGCACAGATTTCCCTCTGCAGGATTATAACTGTTCCCACAGAGCCTGAACCTTCCCTCTATGCCTCATTATCATCGGACTCTCATTCTGAGCCAACCAACCTCCAGGGCAGTCCCTGGGTCACCTAGACAAGAATTCCCTGGAAACTATGCCTTCCAGTTCCATTCCCCTGATGCAGGTATGGCAAGGTGGCCTTGTGGGGAAGAGCCAGGGGACCACTTTTAAATAAAAGGAAAGGTATTTTTAATTCAGAAAATCATATCCTTGGCTGGCAGAATATTGAGAACTGTTACAAGAGTGGAGGATATGGGAGTAGCTGCAACCAGAGATGAGAAGAACCACTGACACTAGGGAAGGAAGAAGGTAGGCTGGGGCTTGCCTACCCAGAGGTATGGTCATTGGCCCACATATTAATAGGGTTAAATGGGATCTTCCTGAGATGAATGACAGTAGATTGATCTTGGAGGCAACTTCATGATTTGAAAATAGTCTTCTTATAAGACCCATCAAGTCTATTCAATTTATAGCAGCCGTTCCTGTGTTGTTCGTTATTTAGTAGAAGGACCATGGAGTTTGACCTCTAGTGGTAGAGATGGTTTTGCGTGGAGCACATCACACTCTGGTCTGGTACTCCTGGTGTACATAGAGCAATTCTGGGTTTAGGACAACATCAATATATCTTTAGTATGAGAATAAACAGGTAGTTCAGAAATGCTGTTGCACAAAGCAGATGGCTAGACTTGATGATTTCTTGTGGTCCCTTCCTCTTCCAGCATTATTGGGCACTTCTTTATGTCTCTCTCTCCCTGTTTTTTTCTTTGTCTCTCTCTCTCTCTCTCTCTCTCTCTCTCTCTCCTTCTCTGTCTTTTTCTCTGTTTCTGGCTCTCTCTCTCTCGTAGGCTACAGAAGTCATTCCACATAATAGAGCTCTAGTTCTGGGAACCAGCAACCTAGGATTCCTAATGGTGTCCAAGATGATTTAAAGTACTTTGCTTTGCATAAAGAGAGGAATAATTTGCCTTCTAGAAGTAGCATAATACTCAGGAAAGAGTACAGGCTTTGAAGACAAGCAACTTAATTTTAGATCCAGATTCTGTCATGTCCTAGGTCTACGATGCTGAGAAAATCAGTTTAACTTTCTTGAGTCTCATTTTCCTCATCTGTAAAGTTAGGATAATCCTGGTACCTGTCTCCTAGGTGTGTTGTGAAGATTTACTGAGATAATTTATGGAAAGAACTTAGCTCAGTTCCTGGCACAGAATATGTGCTGAAGGCATATTTGTTGAATGAATGAATGAATGGATATTGGTGTCTTTGCTTCCCTACCTCCCTATGATGAAATGCTGGTAAAAAGGCTTTTGCTTTCCTTTAATTAAGTGGTAAGAGCATGGATGTGTAATTCAGTCAACTCAGCATCTGCACTCTTAACTCAACCATCTACTAACTATGTCACCTTAGTAGCTAAAACTTTGTCTCAGCCTTAGCATACTTATGCATAAAATCTGGACAGCAAGACCAAGTGTGCAGGTCTGTTGTGAAGATTAATGTAGGAAATAATGTAAGTGATAGCACACAGTACAGGACTTGGAACATGGAACGTGTTCTATAATGCTAAGTCCCTTTCTCTCCCTCCCCTGGGCACCTTCACATATGTGGACTTGTTTAACCCCCAGAACAACCTTGTGAGATATGTATTACCATGATAATGAGATGATGTATGTGGAGGCACCTAGTACAATATAATGCAGGTTGTCAATAAATGTTTGTTTCTTTCCCCTCCTTTTCCTTAATTAAGCCAATTATTTTCCTGCCAACAGTCGTGCTTTTGCATGAACTATGTGAATATTTTAAAGAATGAGGTACTAATCCCATATTGTTATCAATTTAGAAGGCAGTCTGGACACCTGGCCTATAATTAGAATTATGTTGATTTTAATAAGATGACAAAAGATCACAGAGTTGATAGATATAAAGTGCTTCCCTAATTCTTCCTCATTATAGTGAATTATGAATAGATTAATTTGATATTTCAAAATGTAACAATCATTAGGAAAACATTTTCATATAAATTATAGTTTTACATATTAATGTCATGCTTTCATTAGCATCTAAAAATGCTATTCTTTACTCACCATGAAGAGAAAGTTTTTGATCTATGTTTGTAGAACTGGGGATTGGTTGGGGTTGAGTCCCTCTGACTTCAACCTGGTCTCTTACCTGGTTTCCCAACCTACAATCTAATCTCTACTAATTTGTGTCTTAGAATATTATTTAGAGAAAACCAAAGAGTAGATTATATTTGTGGTTGGAGCAGAGAGCTTCATGCCAAAATAAAATCTGATCCATGGTCATAAACCAGGTTAATTTACTCTGAATCGCCCTGTTAGTAACCACAGACAAGTTACTTAACATCTTCTTTTCCTTAGCTTCATCATCTGCAAAGTAAATTAATGCTTACCTGATATGGTTGTTTTGATAATTAAGTATGATAATTTATGAATAAATCAGTTAATCTGTCTAAAGGCGTTAGCATAGAGTTCACCATGTGGTGAGGCCTCAATAAATGTTAACGGCTGCCACTGCTGTGACCACTACCACCACCACATCTGCCACCACAATGATAATGATGTGACAAAATCATTGCAGAATGGTTAAAGAATTGGGTGTTCTGTCTCATAAAGTATTCCAGATCTCTGAATGGTGGGCTGAAAACTTTCTTAATTTCAAGGGGCCTTCATCCACGTTGCTTGAATTACTATGAAAAATCTGGGATCACCATTGCATCCTGAAGCACTGAGACTCTTTCAGAGCCATAGGAAGATCATTCATATCTTGTGTTACCATTGTCCAAAGCTTCAGCTATGGAAAGTTTAGGAAATTGGATTGAATGTAATTTGAATGCAAGAGAGCCCTTGAAAATGTTTGTGATTTTAATTATGATGGCTTCTATTTTAATTTTTCTTTCTCCCCGAAAAGCAGAGGATATTACTCTTTCTTAGTTTGTTGAGTCTCAATTAATGAGAATTTTACAAGAACCTTTTCCTCGTCTCTAAATAAACCAGAGAGCCTGTTATATAGAGAGATTTACCTAGGTGCCATGCATATTCAAGGAAGTAGGGAGAAGGGAATACAACTAGGTTGATTGAATTCTTTTCCTTTTGAAAATTGACCAGTTGTTTGGCTGTTCTGGAGACTAAATTAATACAAGTAAATTTCCTAAGTAGCAGATTGATAGCTCAGGGGGGAATAGTGAACCTGGATGTGTAGTCTGGAAATTTTCAATAAGTTACAGACCAATGTGTGAGCATGACTTTATTGGCAATAAAAATGGAAGGCAAAGAGAGCCATGGAGATGTTTTTCCAATGAATTCTCAAAAATGGAATGATGAGTGGTTCAGATAATCTTCTGTGTGAATGCAGAGGGCTGGACACCAGTAGTCTCTTATGGTCCCTTCTACCTCCAGGGCCTTAGAGTTCTAGAGCATCTTTTTAGCACTATTACTTCTTTAGGCATTTGTCTTAGAAATTTCATTCCTTCCTTCTTTCCCTTATATTTCTTATATTCTTCCTTCCTGAAATATTTATGGAGTGCATACTAAACGCCTAGGCACTGTGCCAGGCATTAGGGTACAGCACAATCAAGGCAGACATTGCTCCTACTCTCATGGAGGTGACAATTTATAATTTTCTGGGATGTACTCCACCTGATGGTTGGAGAAAGATAGCTCCTCGGTCATGTTTGAGCCTTGTGTTATATACAATTCCTTATATGTGAGTTTTCTCCCTTTTCTTTAATTTGTAGGATTTAAGATCTTAGAAAAAAGGAGAATTTTTAGACTGGAGCTGATGGAGTTGAGGTGTCAGAGGACTAGGACTAGGGACTGGAGGTGTTGACTTCCTGCCTCCGACACAGCCTCATAACTTACGCAGCTCAAGGAATCTCCTGCTTGTTATGCTCATCCAAATTATAGAGAGGAGGCAAGGTGTGTATAATTAAAACAAACTAAGCAAGCAAACAAACAGAATCACAAAGAAAGCAAAACAGGAAATAAAAACACATAAAACTCTTCCTTCTAGTTTACCCCACAGAAGGTTTCTTTTTTTGACTTTGAAAGGCTTAGTCGATTTTTCTTTTAGTCATCTGATCTGGTGTTGAGGCTGCAGTATTAACATCTAGTAAGCAAATATGATAGTCAATCCACTTGCATGTCTAAAACAGAACTTAGGACCACACTGCTGGATCCCCACCAACCCACTTCCTTATCAAAAGAAAAAATGACTTAGCATCAGTCACTAACACTGACCCAGAAGGTCCCAGGGTGCCATCAGTCCCCCCAATGTTTGTAAAATACCCTCCTGGAAGAATAGAGGGGCACAGCCACGTGTTCTATGAATGTGGGTTGGAACCAAGGCTCAGAATCCTGGGGATCATCATGCGGGAGCCGTCGGGCAGGACTTGGGAGCTCCAGGCCATTGTGCTTACGAAAAACAAAATCGATGACAGATTTTCATCCACTTATTCATGAGTACATCAAACGGGTATTAAGTGCTGTCTAGTACTGGGAATAAAAGAGCAAACTAAAACGTCATCTTTTACCTTTCCAGACTCAACAAACATCATTTCCATGTGTTAATAACCTCCAAAGGGCACAGTAGCCATCACTCAAGTAAACAATAATGCTGAGAACAGAATTGTGAGTCCACTGATGTTATACTGTTCCTGTTCTTCATGAGTTTCTCAATTGATAAGTTTTCTTTTACCCAAAGAAGAGAAAATCCAGGTGTGGGGGTAAAATGGGACCGCAATATCTCTCTTCAATTATCTGAAGATAATATAGATCAAGATGATATCTATTACATATAGAAAAAGAGTTGGATAGATCTATGTTGTATAGAATCAGTGAGCAGACCAGGGATGAATGGACAGAATTTAAAGGGATTCTGATTTTGCTTTATTTCTAATAGTTGGAACCTATCAACTATGGAATATGTGGTCTTAGGAGCTAATAATAACAATAATTATAATTTAGTAATTACTATGTTTAATGTATTTTGTATATAGTACCTTAAAAACTTTTCAAAACAGTATGTGTCGTTTAATCCTCAGTACTCACTGTGTGTATCAGTCAGGGAATATAGCATTATCTCTATTTTACAGATGAAGAAACTGAGGCTCAGAGAAGTTTACACTATTACTCAGGGTCACACAGCTAATGCAGGACAAGCTGGACATCAAATCAATACCTATTGATTGGTCTTGAGGGAGTGCTTAAAGAAGGATTCTCTTCCTTGGCTTCTTTCTGAGTTGTAAAGAAGCCATCTTCAAACAGGGAAGAATTAAAGGGCAGCTTAAACTTCCAGTGAGGCAAGGGACATTTACCAGGCCAGAGTCCAGTGTAGAACTATGCTCTGCAAACCAAACTGGATGAGAGTGAACTATTTTGCTTATTGTCATTTCTATTTTAAGATTATGTTCTCTGATTTCAATGTGAAAATATAGGTTTGGGCTTGTGGATGGCATCAAATACACCTTCCTTGCTCACTACAGCCACAATCCTACCATCTCCCGTGTGCACAGATGTATGTTTGTGTGTGCATAGGAAATTACTCTCCTGAGCCTGTGAACACACACAGGTTTCACAATTGGCCTGAAACAATGAAGGTTACGATCCAAAAAAGAGGCAGGTTTTGCCGTTTCCTGCATAAAAACAAACAACTGAGTTAATTCATTTGATTGACTTGTTCATTTTCCCAGTAGTGTTTCTGGCACAGGGAAGAAAACTCTTCTGTGAGCACAGCCTGTGTGTGTGGGTGAGTGTGTGAGGACCACCCTATAGCACTGTTTTAAAACTTTCCCCTTTCTTATAATATGTTTTTCAAAGTTCTGCCTGATAATCGCGGATTGTATCTGGAGGCCCACTTGCTAAAAGCACGTTGAGTCATAGGCAGGTTGTAAGAGTCCAGGAGACCTGCAGCGATGACTAAGAGAGTCATTATTTGATAAAAAGGGAAAAAATAGGTATTGGTTTGAAAGGAAGGCTGGGGGAGCATGAAGAACTTCTTGAACAGGGGAAAAAAACACTTGAAAGCTAGCTGGCAGGGTGAGTGGGGACCGGAGAAAACCGGTCTTGTGCAGTAGGACTTGCTCCTGCATTTTAATCACATCTCGATGTGACTGGTTTTTTTCCTCTTTTTGTTTTTTCATCAAGCAAGAAAGGACACAGAGGGGATTTAGCAGTAACGTAGCTCTTTAAACTTTGTACTATACTTTGTCCTCTTGCACATTTTCAAACTGACATCTAGAAATTTTTCATTCTAAGTTCAAATAGATGCACAGTATACTTTTTGTCACCTTGTAAATATTGACAGTTTAAAATTAAACTCTTGCATCACTCTTTTAACGTCTTCAAAGGATTCTAAATACTGTAGTATTTTGATATCCACTGTCACCCATTAAAATATAAATGAACAAGTTCTCTAACAGTCGGACATTTAACACCATTACCTTTTCTTCTTGAACTCGCATTTCCATTCATTTTCCCCACAGAACTTTATTCTAATGTCGTATATGTTGTTATACTTGAAAGTCTTCTCTTGGTCATCCTATCATACATCTCACCAAAAACATGTATATACAATGAAATTTTAAGCTACAAAAAAAGCCCCGAGGACAGAAGTCTCCCAAGTGTTAAGATAAAGAAGCAAATAAATAAATAAATAAACGTTACACAGTTAGTAAATGACAGAGAATTAATTAAGACTCAGAACTATGCTCCAACTTCAAAATCTTAGCCACTCTGTCTGGTTGTACTCTGGGATCTCAGAGAAAAAAGTGACTGCAGCCATGGTAAGAGTCAAGATGTCTAATAGGAAGATCTTTCTCTTGTAAAGTGGGAGAACGGTAATTGTGAAAGGAGAGATGAGAAAGGAGAAGCAGAATGAGTCTTCAACCTCAGGTACATTCACAGCAGATCAGTATGAGAAAACAGTCTGTATAAATTGGAAATTAATTCTCTTAAAGCTCTCCCTTTCTGCGTACCTCCTTGGGAAGTCATCGTGTAGCTCTAGAACAGGGTTCCTCCGCAGCGGCACCATTAACATTTAAGGCCAGACAACTCTTTGCTGGAGGGGTCTGTCCTGTGCATTGTAGGGTGTTTAGAAGCATTCCTAGACTCTACCTACTAGATACCAGTAGTAGCCTTCCTCTCTAGTTGTGACAACAAGAAACGTCTGCAGATATTGCCAAATGTCTGGGGTGGGGAGCAAAATTACCCTCAGTTGAGCACAACTGATCTTGGGTTATGTATACTCTAGTTTGAAGGTTACTTATCTAGCTTCTTAGAAATGAGAACAAGGTCCAAATCAGTCAAATGTGTTATTTGTGCTTTATTTGGCATTTAAACCAGGCTTCTTCCTACATATAAGATCATGGTGGAGAGTTTGCCTTTAATCCTTTGAGACAGAATTCTAAAAGTACTTTTCATATGGACAAAGATGAACACATACACATATATGTGTAAATAATAGCACGCAGTGAATCAGTTTGTGTGGTGGAAAGATCATGAATGTTGGAGTCACACAGAACTGTGTTTGAATCAGCTCATGTTCATCTGATGACTTCAGGCAAATTTTCGTTAGTAGTATTATTTACCACAATTTATTGAGCATTTTCTACATGGCAGGCACTTTGTGTTCATAATCTCATCTAATCCTTACATAACTCTATAGATAGATACGAGTGTCATCTTAAATTATCTTTAAGTTAAATTAAGTGGTGCTAGGCAATGGTTAGGAAGTAATGAGAGATGTACAGTTTTCCTCCCATGCATTTATATTGCTTTATCTTATTTAAGTATAGTGATTACTAATGTTGGTTAATGCTTCTGTGTGGCTCTTTTTACGAATAATTTTATTTTGTAAAGAAAAATCTTTAATGTTTATTTAGTGCTTACTATGTGTCAGACACTGTTTTAATTACTTTACATGCATTTACTCTTCAAAACAACACTGAAGTGCTACTATTATCCTCACTTTCCAGATGAGAAAACTGAGGCCCAGAAAGATTAAGTAACTTGCCTAAGGTCACACAGCCACTAACTGGAGAGGCTGGGAGTTGATTCTGGGCAGTCTGGCACTGGAGTGCATGTGTTTAATCATTATACTACACTACCTCACAAAATAGACCAACAAAAAAATTGAATGAAAAAACAGGCTAGTTTCTCTTCCACTGCCCATGATATATATGGAAAGCCTGGTTATTTGGATTTTGTGATCTAACCCATGGCCACTACCTCCTTAATGTCAGCATATCTGAATTACAGGCAAAGTCTTATGGAGAAAATATTTCACTTTGAGAAGACTGCTCTGGGGAAACCAAATTTAAAAAATAATGGCAAAGATGATAGCATGTGTAGCTATCTATATCTTACTGTGCAGATCCAGATGGATGTGTGTGTGTGTGTGTGTGTGTGTGTGCTCAGATGTGTGTCTTGAGTCTAACCAGCAGTTTCAGATGTCAGCTGCTGGGCTTTCTCCCCAGAAACCTAAAACCCAGCCTTTTATAGGGCAAGATTTAAAAATAAGAAATCATTATTCTGTTCTAGGATGTACCCTGATTTTCCGCAATCTACTCTCTCTCCGGCAACTACTGTTCTGCTATGTCAGGGATGTCACTATCAAACAAGTATGGATGGCCCAGTAACATCAATGGAATGATTCTCTGCTTCAGTCCTGGCATTTTAGCTCCCATTTCATGCTCTGATAAAGAAGATCATAAATATGATTTATTATCTTGCCTGCCATTTCTTTGAATTGTCAACATTTCGTAAGGATTTTCCTTGGGGATTTCTTCTGTCCAAAATGGTGAAAAGGATGTCAAGCATGGGCTCTACATGTCTGCTTTGAATGTGAATTTGGTGGTCTTGACTTACTACCAGTACAGTTGTACTCTGGAATGTTCCTTCAGGGATGGGCATAGATTTTCACTGAGCCATTCATCTCCCATTTAGTCTTCTCATCCCTATTCCGCATCCTGACCAGAGGACAGGTTCAGCTGATTTCTATAAAAGAGTTTTTCTGAGGGAAAACTTAACTGGCTACAATGAGGACCAATCTCCAAGAAATGTCCTCATCAGTGCAGAGCTCTAACCACTGGTAGAATTGGACTATGCAGGAAATCTAAGTGGTAGCATAATCTGACATAACAGTATGGAGAAACTGACACGTTCCCAGGAACTTCTGACTTCTGTGGGGCCAAGAAATACCACTATGATGGTGACTGAGTTTATCATATTGGGATTTGGAGACCTCAAGGAATTGGGTCCCTTGCTCTTCCTGGTGTTTGGCATTGTCTACTTAGCCACCATTTCTGGAAATCTCCTCCTTGTGGTCCTGGTGAGCACTCAGCGGGGACTCCAGACACCAATGTACTTCTTTCTGGCAAACCTCTCATGCCTGGAGGTCTGTTATACATCCAACATTGTGCCCAGGATGTTAGTAGACTTGTTGAGAACGAACAGAGTGATCTCCACAGTAGGCTGTATTATTCAGCTCTACTTCTTTGGAGCCCTGGGCAGCACTGAATGTTATCTTCTGGCAGTGATGTCATGTGACCGGTACCTGGCTGTCTGCCGGCCCTTGCACTATCCAACACTAATGTATGGGACCATATGTGTGGGGCTAGCAATTGGCTCATGGGTTGGTGGCTTCACAGTGGCAGCTGCATTCCAGGTTGCTATGGTATCCAGTTTTACCTTCTGTGGTGGCAATGAGATTGACCACTTCTTCTGTGACTTGAAACCTCTGCAGAAGCTCTCCTGCTCAGATCCCCACCTGGTCAACCTGGTCTGCATGAGTTTAACAGTGCTGGTGACTCTAGTTCCGTTTGGATTAACCCTAGCCTCCTACTGGAGGATTCTTTCCACAGTCTTGCATATACCTTCCGTGACTGGTAGGCAGAAGGTATTCTCCACTTGTTCCTCTCATCTAGTGGTTGTGACCTTGTTTTATGGGACCTTGATCCTGGTCTATGCTGTGCCCTTGGCTGGTGAGGTACCAGTTCTCAACAAAACCTTCTCCTTGCTCTATACTATTGTCACTCCCATGTGTAACCCCCTTATCTACAGCCTCAAAAACAAAGACGTCAAGGAGGCCCTGAAGAAGCTGAGGATTTGATCGTACAATGATCTCCATTCGATCAACAAAACTGATGGCAGTCTGAAGGTCAAGGCACTGTCCTCATCCACAGGGAATTCTCAGCCTGATTAGGAAAATGTAGGATAGATTATAATCATTATAACCTGAAATATTGGTTAATTTCCAAATCAGCTAGCTGATTTGGGGGAAGAGTTAGTAGATTTGTCTTGGTCTCCTTGAAATGCTTTAGTTTTCCTTGAGCATATTTACACTGTGAGAGAGGAGGAGCACTTCCTAGTTGATGGAAGGAGAACTATTCCGGGATAGATAACAAATAATCGCTGCATATAATCTCCCAAAAAGCTCTGTGCTATCCCCTTAAGAATGGAGGAGCTCCCTAAATGAAGAAGCCATGTTTGTCTGCTCCAGCACTCAGGCTAGAGTTCTAGCTGTGAGACCAACTATGTTAAATAACTAATAACAATACTCTACCTCCACTTGGCCAGGAATTTAAAAAGAAAAAGGTGGAATCTAGTAAAATATATGCAAACCCACCAAAAGACTGATTTTGGAGAAATGTGCATTGAGCACTTACAGCAATTTCTTAGACGTGTGGATTGCTTCAAGGCACTCTTTTCTATGTTGAGTTTTCTCTAGTGTTTAGAGCTACCCACTGTGTTTTCATTTCTTTCTTTCTGTTCTCTTCCCAGATCCTCCTTCTGCTGTATACCTGAGTTCACCTTGCTGGCCTCACTTGTGATTTTGTTTCTTATTTTTGTATCTGTTACCAGCTACCTAACATTATCAACCAGTATATTCAAGCTACATTTCAAGAGAAAGAAGAAGCAAAAAGATTCTAATTTGATAAGGGAGAAAATACATATATTCATTTATTCAATCAAAAATACTTATTGAGAGCCTAATATTATCCAGGCATTGTGCTAGGCGCTAGGAATAGAATAGTGAATAACGTTTAACCGCTTTTGACCTCAAAAACATTACAGTCTTGGGCCTTGGTGATCACTTGCTCAGAATTTATATTTTTACATTGTTTATAGACTATGTAGTTCTTGGAAGTGCTGCCTATAAAGAGCATCTCTGCACATAAAATCCCAATATTCTTATTTACTTTAATTTTGAGAGTAATTATATAATTAATATGAAACCACCTGATGTAAAGACCTAATGGAGCTTTTAGTAGGACATATGAACAAACACAAATGCTCATAATGTCTCTTGCTTAGCTAAGTCCACCCAATTTTTTTCTTTAAGACCCAATTCAAGTCCTACCTTCTCTTGGAACTCTCCCTGACTGTCTTGCTTGTGTCATTTCTTCCCCTGAGAAGTAGTTTATTCCCTTCATTTGACAAGTAGCACTCACTTCTCTTCACATTTTAGGTATATGCCCTAGTTTTCCAGTGAGATTATAAATCCTTCAAGAACAGAGACATAAAGTCATTTCTAGCTGTACCCTCAAGTATCCAGCAAAGTGCACTGCACGCAGCAGACATTTGATACCCATCTTCACAGGATAAAATCCAAGTTCCTCAGCGTGGATTCAAGGTCTTCCATGGCCCTGCTCATGTCTCCTTCCCCATTCTCATCTCCTACCAGGCTCCATCTCACAATTTATCATATCACACCTGTGCATCCTTACTCATGCCCTTTGCCTGGAAAATCCTGCCCACATTTGTTTTTCACCTGGTAATGCCCCTTCATCCTTTAATACTTGGATCCATCACCATCCTCACCAAGAAGCCTTACCTGACTGTTTTCTACCACCCAAAACATTGAGTGAAATGATACTCTCCTGTCTCTCCATGGGAGTCTTGTGGACCTAGGCTTAAGCAGTAATTGCATTATCTGGTGGTTTGCCACTGCATCTTCAGTTCCTAGAAGAATGCTTGGCATAGGAGACACTCAAAGAATACTTGATGAGTGCATAGCTGAATGGTTTATACCTTCCTGCCTTACTAGATTATTATTATTTCCTTGGCTTCAAGTACCTATATATTGATTATCCCTCCATAATTTAATACTGTGGTAAGTGCAGTGAAGGAAAAGCACAGGCTGCTAGGAAGGCATATAACAAGGATACCTAATTTGGATTGGGTTGGAAATATCAGAGAAGATTTCTCTGAAGATACGACATTTTATCAGATACCTGAAAGATAAATAGGAATAATCCAGGCAAAGATAGGTTGTAAAGTAGGGTAGGAGATGGGAGCATTTCCACAGAGGGACTACCTAGCAGCAGGGTCCTGCAGTGGTAAAGACCTTAGAGTGTTTTGGGAACAGAGAAAAGGCTAGTGTGGTTACAATGTAGTGACCAAGGGAGAGAGCATCATAGATGAGGCTGGGAAGGTAAGCAGGAACCAAATAACACAAGACCTCAGTGGATCTCATTGCAAGTGGGATTAGAGCTCTTTGAATGGTTTTTGGTAGAGCGACATGATTCATTTTATGTTTTAAGATCTCCCTGGCTGTTATGTGGAGAATGACTTTTAATGGGACTAGAGGGCTGACAAACATTGAGAAATAAGTTAGGACACTACTACAATGCTACTTGTGAGAGATGATGGTAGTGTGGACTAGGAGAATAGTGGCAAAGATGGGGAGAAATGAATTTAACTCAACATATTCAGAGGTAGAAGTGATAGGGTTTAGTGATAGATTATAGAGGGAGGCATCAATAATAACTTTCAGGTTACTGGTTTGTGAATTGAATGTGTTTGTGCCACTCACTGGGATGGGAGAACCCTGCAATAGGGCCAGGTTTGGGAGAGAAGAGAACTGATGAGATCAATTTTGTATGAGAGTATTCTGATATAGCAATAGATGTTAAGCAGGTATTTAAACATACTGGTCTGAAACTCATAAGAGATATCTGGTCTAGACATATGCATTTAGAAGCCATCAGCATGTAGATGGCATTTGAAACATGGAAATCAGTGAAATCATGTAGAGAAACAGTTTAGAGGGACAAGAGAGCCCAGATGGAGCCCTGAAATTTCACCATTTGGAGGTCATGTAGAGGAAGAATAGCTAGTAAGTAAGCCTGAGGAGGAGATAGAGAGGTGTGAGGAAAACCCTAAGGTGGAAGCTCATGCAAGTAGAGAGAAGAGAGTGTTTCAAGTCTGTTAAACTATACTGAAGGCTGCTGAGAGGAGGAGTAAGTTGAGGACAGAGAAGAGTCCGTTGTATTTGATAACATGGAGGACATTGATGACTTCACTAAAAGAACTTTTGGTAGAGTGATGGATGCAGGAGCCATAGTGGAGTGAGATAAAGAAATGAGTAAAAGGTGAAGGAGAAAGGACACCAAATGTAGATAATTCTTTGGAGAAGCCTGGTTCTGCAAGGAAATAGATTTGGTGAGAGCTGTAACAGGAAGCTTAAGGGAAGATGTTTGTTTTAACAATGTGAAATAATAAAAAATGAATACTATTAGGAAGAAGAATTCATTAGAAAGGGAGATGTTGAAGATGCAGGAGACCAGAGAGATGTAGTGTTTTATGGTCCCTGCAAAAGCTGGAAGCTATAAGGTCCAGAGCACATGTGAGGAGACTGGTCTCTGATCTAAGGAGTGATACTCGTACTGTGACAAATATGTACTGAATACCTACTATGGGCTTGGTTTTATTTCAAGTATTAGGAGTACAACAATGAATACAGAATGGTTCCTGTCTTCATGGAGTTCACAATTTGATGAGAGAAGCAGACATGTAAACAATTATAATCAGGCTGATTAATGCTATGATTAGTACAGGGCCTTACGTCAATGCTTGGGAAAGTCATTATTATGGGTCAAATTTTGTCCCCTGAAGGAAGATAAGTTGGAGTTCTAATACCCAGCACTTCAGAATATGACCTTATTTGGAGATAGGGTCTTTACAAAGGTAATTAAGTTGAAATGAGGTCATTAAGGTGATCCCTAATTCAATATCATTTGTGTCTTTATAAAAAAAGGAAATTCAGACACCAAGACACACACACAGGGAGAACGCCATGTGAAGATGAAGGCAGAGATTGCAATGATGTGTCTGTAAACCAAGAAACACCAAAGGTTGCCAGCAAACAACCAGAAGCTAGGAGAGAGGCATGTACAGATTGTTCCTCATTGCCCTCAAAAGGAATCAATGCTGCCTTGAGTTTGGACTACTTGCCTCCAGAACCATGAGAAAATAAATGTCTGTTTAGGCCACTCAGTTTGTGGTACTTTGTTGTGGCAGCCCTAACAAACTAATGCAGGCACCCAAACCAGTCTGAGGGAGGGAGGTTGATCAGGTTAAGGGAAGACTTCACAGCAGAGGTGTTATCTTAGCTGAATCAAGATAAATAAATAGCATTGCATAGGTGGGGCCTGGGGAGGCCATTCCATGTAAAGTGATCATCATCTGCTATGGCTTGGAAGTGAAAGAGAGTGTGAGTATCCAAACTACTGCAAGTAATCCAGTGTGGCTGGATGTAAAGTGTGTGGGTGATGGTGGTGACAACTGAGACCTGAGAAGCTAGAGCCAGTTCATGAAGGGCCTTCTATTCCACGCCAAGGAATTTGGACTTTATCCTAAAGCCAAGTGGGTGGCCTTTCAATGTTCATTCTCCTCCCCACTATTCACTTGCCTAACTCCATTTTTCCAGGAAGCCGTCTCTTACATCTATTGTGGAACTCCTTTGCAGAAATGTGGAAAAAACTTGCTTCTTGATCTCCTCAAATATGCAGCAAATTCCTTGAGGGAAGGGGCTATGTCCTGTTTATTGAGATATGCCCAGTGCCTGGCAAGTGCTTGACGTATAGCAGTCTCTCAATAAATGGCTGTCTGGTGTGTTCCTAAGGACAGCATTGGGACTTCTTGGCTCTCTCTGGAGTGATACTCCAGGACGATCCGTATTTTGCTTTTGTTCTTCTTTCCTCTTCCTTCCTCTCACTGATGACCCAGAACCCTCCACACTTGGCTCTCATTTCACTTCTCCACTTGATTTCCTCTTTGGACAAATGACCCTTGGAGCATTCAGTGTGCTTTCTCCCACACAAAATCAGCAGTTCCCACATGAGGCAGCCTCCCATTCAAGCAGGTTCCTATTGTCCCCAAGGGAGCCTGGTTCACACAGTGCAAAGCCCTGCAGTCCAACCTTGTCACTTTGCTTCTGCCCCTGGTTCTGCCAGGACTAGTGCTTAACTTAGCCTAAGCGGGTCATTAGGTCAGTTTCAAGTAAGTAGCTCTGGCCAGAATGGACCAAAGAACAGGTGGCAGCTTTGGCAAGAGAATGCAGTTGAGACTACAGGCTAGAGCAATGGGACTGCTGGGCTCAGCAGGTGGGCAGGGTCGGATAATCCGAGCAACCTCCAACTGAGCCAAATTTGACCCATGGGATCCTCATTGAAAAAGGCAAAATAGGGCACCGGAACAGGGAACTGGGAAGAATGACAGTCAAGGAAACATGCTGAGAAGAAACCATGTGTTTGCATTAGATTGAATTCATTAAAAAAAGTACATCCCTTCACACTCACCCGTTTCTACAGGCATAAACACCCCCCCAACTTGAGCGAGTGCACACAAACATACACACACACATGCACACACATGCACACACCACAGACACAAAATGCTGACACGCAGATCCATACTCACACTGGCAGAACCTAGTGTGACATGCTTTGGTTGGCAGATACTGCAACACCTGATCTGTTTGCAATTGGCAGGAGAGGAAGTACCCTTTACAAGCGCATGTTCCAAATAATAGAAGCATACCTTGAAGTAACAAAATCTTTTTCACTGTAATTGTTTCAAACAGGTAGCTTTCTATCTTCTTATACCAAGTAAGCCTAACACAATTTAACTTTTTCTGGATGATTCTAAGCCACTTTTTATGGGCACTCATTATTGGGGGCTTGGCCGAGACATAGGGTGTTGTTAGGAGCTATCTTGAGATATATTGGACTCTTTATCCCTCCACCAAATGGCCCCAGTGTAAATATCTTATTTATACAGACACTCATATTTCCCATATATGTGCACAGATATATATGGGTATGAATATATACACACCATCTTTCATATAAATGTCTCTACAAGATGCACACATAAATCATACTGTGTAGGTACATGCACAGTTCAGTTACTTATAAAAAATCTGTGCACTCTTTGCAGCTAGTTTTGTAAGTGGCTCCCTTTCCTATAGCCAATAGCCTGCTTCTTTCGTCATTTTTTTCCCCTTCCTTTGCACACTAATTGTTGGGATTAAGGAGTTAGCACCTCATTCATTGCAGAGTTGGTGGTTTTAATTGGTCGCACCTGACTTAGTTAAAGAAGGCATTTTAACTACAAAGAACTTCACTGGGAGATGGGCTCAGTGGGAGTTATTAAAAGTAAGTGCATAACAGCTCCTTGGGAGGCCATTATTTTGCGCTTCTCCCCTCCCCCCTAGAGGGCATGTTTATTATTGGTAACAAGGTGAGAGGAAATTCCCTGACTTCATTAGAAATCTGGGAAAACAACTTTTCCTTGCCAATACCTTCCTTTCTTTCTGGAACGCATTTCTACTGGAAGGTGGTATGACAAAATGGCCTGCCCTAAGCATCCTTTTTGTCTAAAGGGAAGCTCTACTAAGCTCCCTGGGGCTTCAGGGCTCATCCCTGGAGAACACCTCCCCCTACCCGCCCCTCCTCACACACATACACGTGCAGCAAAACAGCCACCTCATTAACTCAAAGTTGTAAATAACTTGGACAACTCTTAGACTGGTGACATTCACATGTGTGCCGCCGCAAGGAGGGGAGAGAAAACGTTTCATGAAGGTTTCACTAGCATCTGTTTTATTTACAAATAAACGATGTGCTCATCACAAACGCTTATCTGCTTATTGAAGCCAGGCTAGTAGAACATACAGTGACATGCCTTGGTTGGCAGATACCTTAACACCTGATCTGTTTGGTATTGACTAGGAAGGAAATGTTTGCAAGTCTGTGTCCTAAATAATAGAAATGTCCTTGCAGAGGCCAAGTCCTTTATATTGTAATTGTTTCAAACGGATAGGTCTCTATCTTTTCATGCCAAGGGAACCTGACACAATTTGCCCATTTCAGGTTGATTCCAGGCTGTTTTCATGAACACTAATCATTGAGTCAGGCTGGGATGTAAGGAGTGTCCTTAGGAGGTATCTTGAGGTGTATCAGACTGTTTACTTGTCCAATAAATGGCTCCAGGCTGTCTATTTTTTTTAGAAGTATTCTGTCTTCTTTCTAAAGTATTTGCTTGCTGATAACATTGTTTTTGCCTCCAGTAGCCCTTTGACATTTTCTATTCTACCGTAGGCTCAGAAACCAAGCTGAGTTACAATTGTGGGTAAAGTAAGATTGAGAGTGTTAGCAGTTTTTTTTTATAAGTACTCTGCATGAGTTTCGGTGTATACATTTTGCATCATCTCTTTTGGCTGCTCTAAGTTTTAAAAGGTTAATTCTTAGTTTTTAGCTCTGAGAGTGCCAAACAATTATGGTTTCCTGGAAGGGAACTTCAGATAAGTGATATATCATTATTGTAGTTAGGGTTAATATATGTAAAGTAAACCTCATTATTTTGAATTTTGCTAGTTTATAATATGGGACAACCTTGTTTATAAACTAGGCTTGGGAGTTTACTATTTCACCAGCTACAAAAATAAAGGATATGTTCGGTAAATTAACACCTTAAATAGAATCACAAGGATAATGCAAGTTCTATTTGCATGTGAAACTTGACTATACTTATCTATTTATTAATATGGATCCCATTAAGCCATCTACTTGGTAATACAATTCACTATAATATTTGGAATTAACAATAACAAACAATAATACCTCAATTAATCAATCCAGTGAGAAGAAAGTTTGTTTGAATAAAGACAGCTTGCTCCATAGAGACACAAAGAGAGCTCTCGGTCCTTAGCTCATGGCAGTGGCCGCTGAAGAAAAGTGAGAACCAACGCCATTTCAGTGGGGAAGTTGAAGTTCTGGAGTGTCTTTAGCTCAAGAATAACTGGTGTAAGGTAATGTCCCAAGGAAAGAGAAATATATCCTACAAGCCTGACAGAATCACAGCCTCCCCTTGGAGCACGGCTGGAATGGAATATGTTTTGGATGCTACCCGGTGAAGGACATTTCTGAACAAGAAGAGTCAATATTAGTAGAGGTGTTACTTTATAGCTTTGAAAGACATTGTAACTTTTCACGAAGTCAGACTTGTATTCCCACCAATTAATGGCAGATAACTCAATATGTGCCAGGTATTATGCTAAGAGTTTTACACGTATTATTTCATTTAGCCTTGTGAACTTTGCAGGTGGATATTATTTCCATCCTGTAAATAAGGAAACTGCAGTTCTGTGAATGATTCACTTGACCATTGTTAGTCAATGATCAAATTGGGCTTCAAACCCAATTCTAACACCACAGCTTGCTCTCTTAATCACTACCATATACTGTAGTTCCTCAAGGGATAGGATAAGACAAATATTTTAAGGTGTTATAACAGGTACATGTCAGTAACTAAGCTGAGACTCATGGCGAGGGACCCTCCCAAACCCTACTTACTTACCTCCAAGCCCATGGGGCAATGACCTACAGCTAGTCCTGGCCAGCATAGTGGTTACAAAATATACGAAAGAGAAAGGACAACATAAGTGTCTTAATTTCTAAAATAATCATTCTTGAGGCTACATCTACATAACCCAAAGGGAAGTTGTTACTCAATGTTTGGAACCATGACCAAGGCCAAACTGGCAACGTGTTTTAACTTTCAGGAACAAAATTGTTAACATCAGCCAATCAGTCTTTCACTAGCTAGCATCGGTGGTGAAATGCATGCTATTTTTATATCACTGAAAAAATGAGTGGCTATTATTTAGAGCAAAGGATCAATATCAAATATTGTGTGAAATGAATTTGCAAATGAGATACCTTATGTGGTAAGAGATACTTATGAGGGGATGAATAATATCAAGAGAAAAAATTGGGACTACCACAAAAAGTTTAGAAAAGGTGTCCATGATGATGCATGAATCGGTCATCTAGTCATCCACAGGACTGATAGAAATATTGGACAGGTCAGAAATTTGCTTCATTAAATGTCCTAGTTCCTTGTAACTGTAAAAATTATGGCTGAAGAATCCAGTTTGGATGAAGAAGCTAACTTGCTCTGGAAGAAACCCTAAACACAAGCAAAGCTTCTGAAAAGACGTCAAAGCATTTTGAATGATGAATGAAAATAAGAAAGACTTGGCACTTGTTTTGAGAAGGGAAGCTCGACAAAACAAGGCGTTATGAAGCAGAATAGTAACCAGAGTGGAAAACAGTTTTTCTAGTATGACCAAGAAACAAAAGTGCTAGAATCTTCAGAGGCAAACTAGTATGCCAGAGACCCCAAAATGGGTGCAGAATTAGACTACAGATGAGGATAATGAACTTGTGCTATTCTGCTAATAATGATGATATTGTCCATGTAGAATTCACATCTTAAAGGCAGTCAGTCAGGCTAAAAGGCTGAACATTCTAAAGCGCTGGAGAAATTATTTGATTGGCCTCTTCACCACACCAGTGCTATGGTTGACGAATCACTTTTGCAATTTTAGTTGTGCCTGAGGGTATTCAAAATTTCCTGTGGGTTCAGCTTTGTCCTTGGCTCTTGGAGCAATCCTTGTCTTGTGCAGAGGAAATATTAGAAATTCAGGCTTATTCTGATCTTGTCATCCCATAAGTTTACTCAGTGTCCTGCTTAATTTCCTATAACTCTTTTCTAGAATCCAAACCTCTTATTTGGTTCTCCAACTGATAATCCATTTCCCCAGAGAGTAGAGTTCTGACTTGCCTGTCTTCAGGCCTTTCTAATCCTTACTTTAATACTGTGCTTTTATTTACTCTTGGGACTCCTGGATTCCTTCTGCCTATTTCTTGCCTTGACCTCTTCTATTGCCACTGCCAAGTCTCCCTGACACTTTGGCCACCTGCTTGAGCTGGCTCCATAATATTTAAGCCCTTTTTAGAGCTCACATAAGCCCTATTGGTCTGTCTTATCTTTAGATCCTGGCCATCTCTGATTTGGCCAAAAGGCCTGGACAACATTTAATGATTTCTAACTGTAAGTATAATAGTTAAAGAATCCAAGTTACTTGAATGGTATCACTCAACTTAATCTCCAAAGTTATTAATCAGACCAAGTTCTAAAAGACTTTTGACTATTTGTAGAATGCAAATCCATCTTCAAAAGATGGGGAAATCCAAAAGAATGTCTAAGGATCTAAAGAAAATACTCAAAAAGAAGTTCCGGGGCCAGCCTGGTGGCATGGTGGTTAAGTTCGCACGTTCTACTTCTCAGTGGCCCAGGGTTCACCTGTTCAGATCCCAGGTGTGGACATGGCACCGCTTGGCAAGCCATGCTGTAGTAGGCATCCTACGTATAAAGTAGAGGAAGATGGGCATGGATGTTAGCTCAGGGCCACTCTTCCTCGGCAAAAAGTGGAGGATTGGCAGTAGTTAGCTCAGGGCTAATCTTCCTCCAAAAAAAAAAAAAAAAGAAAAGAAAAAAGGAGTTCCATTGATTTTGTTTTTAGTATCAATGGAATAAGTATAGTTTCCCAGTGGGCTCTTGTGAAGGGAATAACTTTCATTTGGATATATAAATTCTGATGGGGTTTTTCACATAATCCCTCCTATTGCTTTAGTAGCACTATGAAACACAGTTTGATATCAGCTTTGTTAAACCCCAATCTTGACAAGCTAGAAGAGTAGTGAGACCAGATACCACATGACCACACTTTATGTCTTCACTCATATTTATGCCAGCAATGATATTACACTACAGATGAAGTCGAGCATAGAAGGTAAACTTGAGGAGCCTGTAGAGCTTGAGAAGAGAAAGAAAAAAAGAGAAAAGGTTAGAGTTTAGAAATCTTGGAGCCCCCTGCCAGAATGCCCTGATTGTAGTTTGCCTCTAATTCTTGGTTTGTACTGCAATTAACCTTTGAATTCCACTCTGAATCCCAATTCACTTGGCTGAGTTCCTGATACCTGTCTAACTCTTGGCGGTCCTCTTATCCTAAAGTCCTGAAATCTGTCTCTAGGTCCTCTCTCTGGAGTTCTACTCTCGGATATGCTGCTCTGGAACACATTTATAACCTTTCACAATTAGTGCCATTGCCCTGAGAGCCACGCAGCCTTCCCACTTCCTCGCCTGGCTCCTTTGTATAGAAATGCTAATATGGACAGGTTCCTCATGTTGAGACAGGTACTGTTGGCAGCCTTCCTTTAGGCCAAGCTTGAAGCTCATTTTGCCTCTTTTGGCCCCTGACTTGCCCATTCCAGGTTTCCTGTCCCTCTTTCCTGAGTGGCCACTGAAGTACCAACAAGCCATCTGGCCAAAACAGTGCGGGGTAAGGTATAAATTCAAGCTGGAGCTCTTCTAATCTAGCATGACAGTTTGTACTGATCAGGTTAATGGGGATAATTTCTCTTTGGCTTGTACAGAGACATGAAAATTTAATCTGATTTGCTATTAATTACTCTTTCCAATCATTAACATAATGTTTCACTAAATAGAGAAAATCTATTCACATTGCCGTGGCAATGTATCAACCAAGGTAAAATAATGAAAATGTGTTGCCTTTTGTGTTCAGCAGTGAAACTGTACTGCCACTGTGACCAGGGCATGCACTGTGACATGCTTCTCGCCAGTAGGGATTGGCTGTCTTGAGCCATACACCTGCCTCAAGTTCCCCCAGGGGGATTACACACATTTGTGAGATGACTGGCAGTGATTATGGAGGTACACTATGGTTTGGGGAGCAGAGTGAAACTAATTGGCCCACAAGAAGATTAAATAACTACATCTTGAGGGAGAGTAACATAATGCTTTATCAAATAAATGAAGTGACTTTAGATGGCTCTTTTTCATTCTCTTATTAATGAATATTTGTTGAACAGTTATTCTGTGTTAAGTGCTGTGCTGAGTACTGGGGATGTAGTGTTCAAACTAAACAGACACATATCCAGCCTTTGTGAAGTTTATAGCCCAGGTAGAGGATATATATCTATATATCTATATCTATCGATATCTACATATATCACTCAGATTATTCAATTGCAGTGGTGAGAAATTTATAATGAAAAAGTAAAAAAGTCAGGGTACTCTAAAAGCATATCATAAAGAGAGCATATCCAAAGAATGAGCCAGGCGAAAAGTGGAGTGAGGGAGGGGAGAAAGAACACCATGTGTGAAAGTTCTAAGGACACAAGCAGGTTTGAGGAACTTAAAGAAAATCCAGGGAAGAAAGGAGTTCAGAGAGTAAGAAAGCAGCAAAGGATGAGACTGGAGATCGAGGAAAGCGTTATATCTTTGCGGACCATAAATAGGCTCTAGATGTGCTACATATCCTTGGATGTTGTGGCAGGCTAATGTTGGTCACTTCCACGAGGCAGTTGGACTTCATCCTAAGGGCAATGGAAGTTGTTCAAGGTTTCTAAGTTTAGTTGATCTTAGACTAGCAGATGTTTTAAAGATTTCCCAATGGCCAACATACTAAACAAACCCCCCAACCTATCTCAGAAACCTGGACTCAAGAAAAAAAAAGACACGTATGGGTGGAGCAGATGAAGCATTTCCGCTCTGCATCTGCACAGAAGGCTAGGCAGAAACTCCTGAGAGACTGCAGAGTAATTACACTTCTACTCTGGATCCATGTCTTAACCACAACGAGTGTGTTCTGCAGGCTCTATTTCCTAATTGAGGGTAATTACAAGAAGTTAAAACTAGATTAGAGACAATTAGACCCTATACAAGAGGGAGCTCTGTGGGTGGTCGGGAAGGGAGTAGGGAGAACCAGCTGGGAAAGTGTTTCCCAAGCTGCTTGGCATTCTTTGACTTGTATTGCAGGTGAAGATTTTTGGGGGGCCTATCTGTGCTCCTAGTGGTGCCCACCCAGAGGGTGAGCAGGTGAAATAAAGTAAAAAACCCCGACATTACTGACAACCCATCAAGATTACCTTTTCCTCAAGTCAAAGTGCTTCATAGTCCAGAAGCCAATAAATAGAAACAAAGAGGAAACGGAGGTGAGGGTCGCATTGAAATTTAATTGAAGACATCTTATTTTAGCAACTACTTTTTTTGTCCCACTCTGGATCTAGATACTGTGGGAGAGACATGGTGGGCATATGATCTTGCCTTTAAGGAGTTTCCAAGTCTATTTGAGAAGTTTGGTATACTGGGACACAAAGAAGGAGAAGGGGACTGGTAAGGGGTGAACTCAAGAGGCGGCAAGAAGCCAGACTGAGGAGCTCTGACTCCATCCCAGGGGCACTGGGGAACTGCTGAGAGTGATAAACAGGGAAAAGATAGGGTCAGTTTGGGATTTTTAGAAAGATATATCTGACCACTGTAGGGAGGGTGAATGAGGGGACATGACAAGGAGCAAGGTTGGGGAGGCTCAGTCAGAACTGCCTGTAGAAGGAACTGGGGTTGTCTGTGACCATAAGGAGGAAGCTGGGGAGGAGAGGCGAGTGTAGGCAGAACAAAAATGACTTACTTCACTCTATTCATCTACCGAACATCCATTGCTTTGATTAGTCATTGATTCACTCAATCAACAAATAATTATTTTGCATCTGCTCTATGCAGAGAACTGTGCTAGGGGACATGAAGAGGAATAAGGATGATGTTATTCCAGTCTTCAAGGGGCTTGATTAACCAACTGTTCAAGTGAGTGAAACAGTCAATAGCTGCTCCAGGATTTTAGAGATGGTTCTGATCAGTGGAGAGGCAGACACTCTAAGCAACAACAGAAGGTGAGGTGAAGGTACAGGAAACCTGAGGAGAGGCACAGTGAAGGGCATGAGTAGGCAGAAGTTAAGAGGGTGTAATAGGAAGTACTAGAAGATAAGTTTGGATGAGAAAGGAATCTTGACTATGTGTGTATGTGGGTGCGTTTGTTTGTGTGTGTGTGTGTGTACACATTGGCATACATACATAATGCAACCAAAAACCTTAATGCCAACAGATATTTCGAAAACACACAGATGAGTCTTGGCTGAGTGGGTTCCTAACCACTGTGGTCACTGTCACCATGATTTTCTATAACACACACACACACACACACACACACACACGGGGAGAGAGAGAGAGAGAGAAACTTACGTGGCATGTAAACTTGAGTCTTGAATTTTCCCCTAAAAGGCATCTATATATGGTGGTATAGCCTGAAAGAGCCAGGCTTGCAAACTCAATTTTACTATGCAAGTATTAACCTGGAGGTCCCAAGGGTATTAAACTGTAGGACCTGAGGGAGGGTCCCTGCTCTAGTCATTTCCTTCGAAGGAGGGAGCAGGAGTGGTATGAACTCCCAAGTACTTGGCCTAGTTTCTGGCCTCCTTGACCAAAGCCCAGGCTGCTCTGAGAAAAGAGACCCCCTGGGAATGGTAAAGGCCATTAGGGTCCCCTTAGCATATGCCCACTGACTCATGAGCCTCCTCACTGCCTTTTTAACATGTTTGCTTCTCAGACTGTACATGATGGGATTGACCATGGGGGTGACCACACTGTAGAGCAGGGAGAAGACCTTGCTCAGGGAAGCAGCCTGGGTTGCTGTGGTAATGGCATACACTGTTCCCAGTATTCCATAATACAGAGTGACCACTATGAGGTGGGAGGAGCAGGTAGAGAAGGCCCGTTGTCTTCCTGTAGCTGACAGAATCCTGAGCACAGCAGCAACAATGTGGACATAGGAGACTATGGTGAGCTGGAAGGACACCCTGGTGTTGAAGGAGGCCAGGAGGAAAATGGTTTCCTCCACCATCTCAGGATCAGAACAGGTCAGCTTCAGCACAGGGGCCAGGTCACAGAAGAAGTGGTCAATCTTCAGGCTACACAGAACGGCAGATGGAAAGTCATGGTGACAGTGACCCCAGGGGTTAGGAACCCACTCAGCCAAGACCCACCTGCAAGCAGGATACGAGTGTGGGAGTTCATGAGGGATGGGTATCGGAGGAGGCTGCAGATAGCAAGGTAATGGTCATATGACACAGCTGTCAGCAGTAAGCACTCAATTGCTGCCATGGAACCAAAGAAGTAAAAGTGGGCCATACTGCCTGCAAAAGAAATCGCCTCAGGACCTGAGAGAAGGGTCTTCAGCATCTTAGTGGCAATAGAAGTAGTATACCAGATCTCAAGGAAGGAGAAATTGGACAGAAAGAAGTACATGGGGGTTTGGAGGCTGTGATCAAGGGAAATGATGGAAAGAATGACAGCTTTCCTCAGCAAGGTCACTACATAGATTCCCAGACATACCCTAAAAGGAAAAAAAAACTGTAACCCATGGAGACTCCCAAATCCCAGAAGAAGAAATTCTTCGACAGTAGTCAGATTACCCATATCTGTGAGATTCATGCATTAGACCTGAGAAAAAGAGAGAAATATAGCCAATTGGAAAAAGAGCCCTGCTACTGGAGGGGAGCAATAGCACCAGAAATGCCACATAGTATAAAACTCAAAGGCCGTGTCTTTTCTCCTCTGGAACAAATTTTCTGTTTTGTTCTACTAGGCGTATTAGAATAGTTATAGCAGAATCAGAAACTATGCCCTAGAGAGCGAACAGAGAGGGCGTCTCCTCTGCTCTTTTCCACTCTTTCTCTTGACATAACTGGTGATGAATCTCCTTTGGGAGTCTCACAGTGGGAGGCAAACACCTCTTAATGGGGACATGGCGCAGAAGTGTCCCTGAACTTCTGAGATTCGGTTTTTAAGACTCCATAGAAATATGAATCCAAAATCCTAAAATAACATCAGAATTCAGACCACCCTATCTCCCACTCAACCCTTAAATCAGGGTGGGTTTCACCAGGAACATAATTGGAGGGGGGAGGGGAATTCTGAACTCTTAATCTTAAAGTATCTATAAGAAAAATAAGAGTTTCTGCCAGGCTCTGGGGACATGTAGCTGATTGCCGCCATGGCATCAAATTCCTATGGAAATCGGGGGGGAAATGTATGTAAAGTTATTCACTTGAAATGTTAGAGAAAAATAATGTTCCATCCTTCATAAATGAAAATGACATTCCTGACTCACAAGCAGTAGGATGTGCATTTAGAGTTATTTTTTTTTTCCAACAGCGAGGATGGGTGAGCGGTGAGTCATGGATGCGGCTCCCCCTTCCCCCCCACCCCCCCCCCCCCGAGCTCAAAGACCCATATTTGTGAAATGGCTGTCTGATCTTAGTGCCTGGGATGTGATAGGATTAAAAAATCAGTCTCCATTGTGGCCTAAATTAGGGGTAAATATGAAGCAAGAGTTAGGGGCTAGGTTCAGTTGGTGTTCTAGGCTGAAGGCTCAGTCTGTGGCCAGGGAATAAAGCAAAGCCATCTTTGCTGTTTTGCTTTGGGTAATGATAATGTGTCCCTAAAAGGTTACAGTTAAGTCATATTTTTGTAAATGAAATCCTATTTTAAGTCCACTAAGGGAACTGGCTATTCAAAGGAATCTTATTAAGATTGCTTCTGTGACATGAAAGAATTTCTTCATAATTTATCCTTTGTACCAATCTGGATTGTTAAAACACTGGGCTTGTGTAAAGGAAGATCTACCTATAATGGGAGTTACCAGAACATTTAGGGTGCCTAAGATGGCACTGAATATAATTACATTGTATAAGGAAAATCAATTAGTAACTAGAGTTGTCCCTGGGGGTGATAGCTGCTTCCTAACTGGAGGATTAACCTGCAGTGTCCTATTACCATTTTACCTCATCTTCAGAGACTACCAGCCAGCTTTCAGAATCGACATTAACATCATTAGATTTTTATCATTCAATCCCAAGTCTCACTAATTAAAAATGGAATAAACTTGATTTCCCCTTTTGGCTTACAGGCATTCTCCTTGGTGCCTCCAAATTCAAAGACACATCAGCCTCCCTAAATCTTCTCCCATCCTCTCTTTTCTTGAAGAGAAGACAGATTAATGTCGACACAAGAGAGGCTTCAGCTCAGAATTCTATTCATTCTTTCATTCAGTCATTTATTCACTCACCACATATTTTTGGACACCTGCTATGTATCATATACTGGGCTTGGTAAGCATTGGGGATAAAATCATGAGCAAGAAAGTCATGGTTTCAATGTCTCCAGAGCTTACATCCTAGTAGTGGAGGTGATCTTAAAAATAATTGTAAAATTACTATTGTGATAAATGCCACGAGGGAGAAATATAGGGTCCTGACACAAAGAATAATGTGCCTGGAGAGGTGACCTAGTTGTGGTGAGATGGTCAGGGAAGCTCTCTCTGAGGAGGAAGTGATATTTAAGATGAGACCTAATGGATACAGAGTAGCCAGCTATGAGAACAGAGGGGAAGTATTACAGATAGAGAGGCAGCATGTGCAAAGGCCCTGAGTGAGACGAGCACTTGAATACTGGAAGAATTAAAACAAACAGGAAAACAGCAAAAACAATAACTGTAGCTGGAGCGTAAGAGGTGAGGCAGACGAGGGAAAGAGTGATAAGAGGTGAGTTTGTGGAAGGCATGATCTGGTTTACATTTTGAAAAGACTCCTCAGGCTTTTCTATGTGGAGAATGGACTGTAAGGGGCTAAATAAAGAAAGTGAGAAAACTGGTGAGGAAGCTAATACAGTAATCCAGGTAAGAGATAGTGGCTAGGGCTAAGCTGGGATGGAGTAATGTGGGTTAATTTTAGGGCTTTTTGCATAGTAGAATTGATATATCTTTTTTGCACTTTTTCGTATGCATATTATACTTTAATAAAAAGTTTACTTTGATGAAATGACATTAAGTTGCAGATGAATTACCCTAGAAGAGGGTATGAAGGACAGGAAGGAATTAAGGATGAATCCCAGGTTTCTAGCTTAAGCAACTGCCTGGATGATCATGTCTTTTCCTGAGATGGAAAAACCAAGCAGGTAATTTAGTTTGGGGTGAATTTTCTTTTGCCTTCTTTCCTTCCTTCCTTGCTTCTTTCCTTCCTTCCTTTCTTCCATCCTTTTTGTTAGATCTGGTGGGTTATGATCCATTGCTGGGATAACAGCTTCAATCCTCACATGGGTCAGTAATCTGGTAACAGATAGAGCCTCAGCCCTGAGAGATGGACTTCTCACTGTGGCCACACAACAAGCTCTTAAGAAGAAGTCTGACAAATTCTTGTCCTTGGTCTCAAAAGACACCAGGGAGGAGAGTGAATGGGTCAGTGTAACCTTTACTCACCCTCTAAACGTTGCTCAAGGCCCAGGGTTAGCAACCGCAAGTCAGGAGCATCTTCTGCATATGAAGCACAGGAAAGCACAATTCCATGGGGACTGTTAGACTCCCTCCAGCGTGATTCTCTGAAAAACCTTCATTAATGGCAATTCAGCTACTCGGAGCTTTCAATTATCTGAGATTTAAAAAAAAAATTCTATTTTGTCTCATTTTACTTTTGCATGAAAGAGACAGATAATGAAAAGAGCTCAGTCAAGAAAACAATTTTCAGGAGATGTCCTGGGGTCGAAATACATTCAGTTCTACTTTTTCTCTCTTCTCTATCTTCATTTGTAGTTTTAGTCAATTAGAATTAGTGCTCAAAATAGTGGCCAGAGGCTCTGAAAGATCCTTGATCAGTAGAGAGTGATTCAAGTTTATCATTATACTTGATTTACTAAGTCGAGACAGTGGACTCAGGTATTTTAGAGGAAATTTTTTTAGCAACAAAGTTAAGAACAAAGCTGTTTTCTAGTGTGGAAAATGGAAAACAGCTTTGTTCTTAACTTTCAGTTATCTAGAAAATCTAATTAAACATATAACCTTTCCTTCTTTCCCCTGGTATTCTCTTAATCAGGATTTGCCTTGGTATTAACTCTCCTACATTCTTATAATCACCAAAAGGTATTCATTACACAAAAAATTGTTTGGTGCCCAATATGAAATAAACCCCCTAAAATTTACCTTCCTCCACCACCTCTGAGATACTAATAGTTGCCAAAGTACAATCTTGAAAATGAAAGTGTAGCAGCATAACTAGAGAGTGAGAGACTAACTGTAGAAGCCCAAACTCATGACCTCTTCTAGAGTCAATCCAGGAAAATCTCCTGGAAAAGGGAGTGGTGAATTTGGGAGGAATCTGAAGAATGGCTGAAGATTAACTGCTGGAAGGGAGAAGCAGACAGCTTGACAAGGAGAGCAATGATCTAGCTATACTGATCAGATACTGTATGATTCAGCAATCCCACTTGTGAGTATATATCCAAAGGAAATGAAATCACTATCTCAAAGAGATATCTGCACTGCCGTGTTCATTGCAGCATCATTCATAATAGCCAAGATATAGAAACAACCTAAATGTCCACTGATGGATGAATGGATAACAAAAATGTGGTATATACATACAGTGGAATATTATTCAGCCTTGAAAAGAAGGAAATCTTGCTATTTACGACAACATGGATGAACCTAAAGAGCATTATGTTAAGTCAAATAAGTCAGACAAAGAAAGATAAATGCTATATCATCTCATTTATATGTGGAATCTAAAAAAAGATGGGCTCATAGAACCAGAAGGTAGAACTGTGGTTACCAGGGGTTGGGGGTATGGTGGGGGAAAGGGAAAGATGTTGGCCAAAGGGTTCAAAATTTCAGTTATAAGCTGAATAAATTCTGAGAATCTAATGTACACCATAGTGACTATTGTTAATAATACTGCCTTGTATACTTGAAATTTGCCAAGAGAGTAGATTTTAAGTGTTTTTGCCACAAAAAAGAAGGTAACTATGTGAGATAATGGACATTAATTAACTTGACTGTGGTAATCATAATGTATACATATACTAAATCATCACGTTGTACATTGTAAAACAAAAATCAGATACCCAGTGCTCTCCTTTCCTCCAAACCCATAACTCTATCCACTAAAAAAAATTATTAAGCAACAAATACATAACATTCAAATGTGCTCTTAGATCTTTATTATCCCCAAAGTTAAACCAGGCTGATAACAGGGACAATTGTTTAATGCTAGATATCAGGGGTAATTAGTAGGCACAGAAAATCATCTTGATAGCCTAGGCCTCATTATTTAGGTTATCCTTTGGTCCAAATACATATAAACCTGCTCTCGAAAGTGATTCTGAGAGAGACTAGGCTGGTGAGCAGGAAAACTACCTAGAAACAGAATCTGAAAGGGCAGAGAAAAGAAGAATCCTTAACTGGTACTATACTAGCTCTTCTACCAATAGAAGAATTTAGAATTATTTTGTAATAGTGTCTTTCTTGAATAATTCAAGTTTGTATCATGCAGTAGGAAAATTTGGTTAAAAGTTTCTTTTTCCTTTGAACAGAAATTGTGGAACATTGTAGATAGCTCACTTTCTGAAGGAATTGCGCATTAATGTGAGAACTCCCTTGGTGTCCAGGGGAATGATTTTGTTATTTGTGTTTTTGGACCTTGAGACACGGAGACAGGCATTATTGAAACCTGGAAACAGGCATTGCTGAGATGCCTGAAACAAGCAGTATCGAGACCCAGAAACAGACTGGGAGATAGGCATTACTGAGACCTGGTGACAGATAATTTCGAATTCAACTATATTCTTTGGTGCCAAATACTTTTTTTCCTGTTCTCTTCCATTTGTCAACACGACAGACGATGAGACAGGCCAGGAAATATCTTGAGCCAAATGATATGTGATGTGTCATTATGTGACATATCTAGCCTAAATGTGAAGAATGGCAACAATTATCCTGGTAAGTTGTGCAAAGAATAACGAGCTCATACTTTTGGTCTCAACTGTCAAGATATTTCATATAAAAATTTTGCGGTCTAAATAATATGTGTAAATACCTAAATTTCTTATTTATCCTGCCAATATAGCCTCTAATTATGGCTATTTATTTATAGCAAAAATCTGAAATTGATGCAATTCAGAATACATATTGTCAATAAACCATTCTGAGGTGGGGGAAGGTCTCCACAATGCCAAATATCCAGTTTGAATGAGGAGTTTGCTTTTCAACCAGTTATATTTTTCTAATTGGCTTCTTATGTTTATCTGGTCCTCTGAATCAAGAAATAGTGTCTGCTACACTTTCCATGCCTGCTCCATTCCATTATAGCCAGGAGAAGTGCAACATCCTGATCCATCATTGTAATACTTATCTGCTCATACGCTCATAGTGCTAGGCATCTGAATAGCGGTGACATTTATTTTCTCGCATCCTTCACTCTTTGTCCTGGTGTTTGACTCTGACAATGGAGAAAACCTCAGTACCCCTCTTACTTGCTACTCTCTAATCTCTACCCCATAGCATTCAAGAGCTCTACCTGTCACCACTTGCATTTTCTTTTTGAAGCTTTTTCTGCTCCCAGACTCCTCTTCTTTGCTGATCGTGACAAATTTACAGCAGTTAGGAAGCTGCAATAGTTACAGTAACACAGCATCTTTGGTCTATACGAGAGGATTTATCATGTCACAGGGAAGTAGTATATTGTAGTAGTTAAGAACATGGTCTTTTAGGTCAGACAGACCCGAATTTGAGTTCTGGCTCGACCACATACTCTGTGTAACTCTGGGAAAGTAACTTAACCGCTCAATGCTTCAATTTTCTCATATGTAAAATAGAGAATAATTATAATAATAAAACTACTTCATAGTGTTTCCATTAGTGTTGAATAAGATAATCCAAATGAAGTGTTGGTCAGATACCCAACACTTTATAAGTGCTCAATCTCATTCTCATTTTACAACGTGTGCATGTGTGTATGATTACTCGTTTCACATGTTGTCTCCCTCTCAAAGTTGTAAGTGCCTCAAAAGTCTGTGCAATCCTGTAGTTTTTCTATTGCTCTCCTCTGATGTCCTTTATGTATCTAGCATAAGAAATGAGTGTTCAGTAGGTTCTTAGTAAACGTTTATCGGTATAACTTTTTAACCACCCCAGCCAAAATCTGCAAGCTCTATTTTGGTCACTGCTAACAGAAATTCAGATGGATTTTTCTTACCTCTC
The DNA here is from genome assembly GCF_021613505.1 of Equus quagga. NCBI lineage: Eukaryota > Metazoa > Chordata > Mammalia > Perissodactyla > Equidae > Equus > Equus quagga. The sequence continues at coordinate 18,952,842 of NC_060276.1, read as the reverse complement.
ATTCTCATTTTCCTCCACAGAAGGGCTGGCCACCACGACCCCTCAGTCCGGATGCTTCGTTCATCCTGATGGAAAATCAGGCTCCACCAAGAGCGTTCTCAGTCTAGCTGCTGCTCTAACTGCCCAACTTAATATCCTGCCTTCACGTCTTCCCATTAGGGAGTCAGGTCCTGCCTGTTTGCTCAATATGTTGTTCTCGTGAAAATCAATTTCCCTTAAGCCTGTTTCCCAAGAGTAATGTTTTCTCCCTACACTGGGACAGTTAAATAAAATGGTAGAGTATACAAAGAGCATCCAGAATGTCTCGTGGCAACAAATTTCTCACCAAACCCTGAGCTCTGAAGTTTGTGGGTTCAGAGAAGCCAATTTCTGTTCTGAAAGCCAAACTTGTGTGCTGTGATGAACAGGGCCAACCCTCAGCAACAGTGGGATGTTGGGAAAGGTTGATCTGCAGCTACATTTCCTCTTTCTTTCTCTAGCACATTCTGCCTTGGTTGATCCCAGTTTGATATCATCTCTGAACACTTTTCCTCTGTCTAAACCCCGAGTTCAGTACTTCTAGGAGTTCCTTTCAAAATGTTAATCTCTCTTTAATTTGTAGTTAAATTACACCGATTTTTGAGGGGCTCACTTAATATAAAACTGAATATAGACCTGTGGTGGAACTCTTTGCACATACTAATATTTGCTGAATAAATAGAAAAGATTTAGAAATAGAATTATTTCCTCTTGAGTATGGACACTAACAAATCAATAGCTAACAAAAAGGGTTTTCAAACTTACACCCCTCCCTTCCACCTTTGGTTCAATACTACTGGGGCACCCCTTCAAAATATAAGTTCTTTTTTTCAGGCTTTGATTTGTAGTTAAATTTCTTGAACTCAGTATGATTTGGGGATCCTTTGAATGATGAGCTACAGAGGCTCACTACTGAACTAGCTAAGTAGGAAGAGTTTACTGAGAAAATTAATATTGTAAACAAGGTTGCAGGGGTTGTGCTTAACTTCCTCAAGAGAAGTGAGCACACCTAGTAAAAATCAATATTACTGATTACAAATAATTTATGTCTATTCATTAAAGCAGATACCTCAGATATTTGACAACCTTTTAAAGCTGTTAATTCAAGTTATTGAATATGCTCAAGATGAAAATAGCTGCATTTTGGATTTCCATTCTATTATTCAGTCAGAAAATATTTACTGAATGTCTGCTACATGCATAGTTCCATGATGGGTATATCTTGAATTATATAGTAAGTGTGCTCCTTAAAAAAGTGTATATCTTTTAACTTTTGTAAAACTACTCCAATTTCAAATGCATTAAGGGAGCTTTCTAATAAAAGAAATCCTGTAGCAAATTTTGAAGAGTGAGGAATATTTTGTAATATGACTACTTGTCTGGTAGCTATGTCTCTGCTTTATAAATTTAGATTTTTAGATAGCAGATTTTCTTAAAGAGAGTTACCTCCGTAATTTAAACTGGACTTAATTCACAAATATTATAATCTGTTAACATAAGACCCTAGATTTCTGTGGGTTTCAGATAGCATCATGGTAACATCTACCTCTACACCCCTAAAATCTCTTTGGTAAGACAAATACAAGGGGTATGCTTTCTTTTTTTCCAGACAGTGTTACCTCTTTTTCTAAGGAAGCCACTAGGAGCAAAAGCTGGCTTCATTCTTTCTAGAATGCATCCTTGGAGAATTCACTAGATGTGTTTTAGAGGCTTTTCCATCTTTGTTTCTTACGATAAAAATGAGGAGCCTCATTTCGGGGGTGAACACATGGTAGAGAAGACAGATTGTCAGATTCCCAGAAATGATGCCCACACAGGGCACTCACTTCTGAGTAAATGGGGCTGTAGGAGAAAGCATTCTGATTCTATCGGTGGTAGCGGATCACAGGATGGGGGAGTCAGTGTGAAAAGCTGGTACCAGAATCTATAGGAAAGTGCCCACATCAACTGTGCGAGTGCCAAGAGAAAAGGATTTACTTCGGAGTACAGGGGCAGTAGTGAATGGAATGGAGAGAACACAGGCTTTGAAACCAGAAAGAACCTATCAAATCCCAATTGGTCTCTTGGTAGTTGGATGACCTTGGACAAATTATTTAAGTTCAGTGCACGTCAACTACCTCATCTATAAAATAGGGACAATACCTACTGCGTTAGGTTGTTGTATGGTTTAAATACAAGTGCCTTGTGTGCAAAGCACCTACTAAAATAAATGTTCAACAAATATTAGTTCCTTTTCTCCTCTCATTTTTTGTTTCTTTGATGAAAAAATTTTTAAAAAGTTGATCGACTTCATTCACTGCAAAGAAAGGCAGCTGGAATGCCAGAGTGATGCTGTGATTAGGAGTCAGGAACTGAGACAACCAGTATTTCTCAGCAAGTGGTACATAAAAATTCAAAGTTCACAAAAGCTTTATTTACAAGACTATAGATTCCTTCGGGGCAAAGCCTGACTGTATCTTATCTGTCTCTGTAATCATGTGACTTGGTGAACAGTTGAAAGTTCCGAGGACACCAATCAAGCTTACAGGTGATTTCATATGGGCACAACTTTGTACTTAGCAGGACTTACTTAGGAGATGCCAAGAAAGGAAAGTTCGAAAATTGGATGACTAGTTCTCAAAGTTTAGTTGTAGACTAAAAGCAAAGTTTGAGCCAGGCAATCTTCAAGAGCTGAAGAACGTTATTGATATAGAGTCGTGATTGGTATCCGGGCAGGCTGGTAAGTGCCATTACATAAAGGAGTCTAATTTCCTGTTCTGTATTTTTATCATAGGTTCCAAATGGAGAATTGGATCATGAGTTTAATGAACCCCTCTTGTAAGAATTTGTAGTAGACAGGAGGGTGGTTTTCATCAAAGCTTAAGTGGTAAGGACAAAGGGACAAGATCTGAGGTTGTCATAGGAACCTCTTTTCCCTCAAGGGCCATCAGCAGGATTAAATAATGGCCATGGTGCACACTGGCAAGACTAAGGACCATACAGTTAGAAGAAGAACAAAATGGAAAAGAAAATAAGTGGGAGTAGGAGACAGAGGAAGAAAGAAAGAAAAGAAGGGGGTGCCAGCGCCACCAATAAGAAACTTTAATCACTCCATAGTCATGAATTTACCAATCTCTGAACCCTCTCCATTTTCTCTTTGCCATTTGACCATGTGTTCTCCAGCCACAGCCAGGCAACAGATACTTACTAGGTGCCTTTTTTTGTCCCACCAACTGTGGTTGGTGCTGTGGGCGATACAGATGTGATTAGAACATGGTAGAGTGGAAAAGAACTTTCAGTCTGGTACATAAGGCTGATGACTTTATTCCAAGGTGGTATGAAAAATGTCGAGAGAAGAATTCAAGCAAAGTGCTCTAGCCAGAGAAAGCAGAGAAGACTTCTTAGAGGAGGTAGCATTTGAGGTATTCCCTGAAGGGTACGAAGGACTTTAGTAGGTGAGATTGGGAGGGGACATTCAAGGTATAAGGAATGGGCTGAGCAAAGAGACAGAGGAGGAGAGTATAATATGGATAAAATTATAGTAAACTCTTGCCCTATATATTTTTTTGCTGTTTTGTATGTACCAGGTACTGTGCTAAGCACTCTAGATGCATTACCTAATTTAATCCTTATAATAACCCTATGAGGCAGGATTCCACTATTATCCCTATTGAATAGATGAGGGAAACCTGAGATCAGAAAGGCTATATAAATTCTCCAATGTCACACAACTATGAAGTGGCAGAGCCAGGTTTCTAACTTGAGCTTCTCTGAGTCCAGAGCCCACGCATGCAACTAACCAATAGACCATTTGCAAGTCAGGTCATGGAAAGGAGTGAAAGCATAGTGTGGCTGGAGCACAGAGCATGTGGAAAGGAGGAACAGCAGCTACAGCCAAACTGTCAAACATCTTATTGGCAGCCTGAGGAGTGGGGGCTAGATCTTGTAAACAATGGGAAACCAAAGGAAGTTTTAAAGTAGTTGAGTGACAGTCAAAGTGGTGCTTTAAGAAGATTAATCTGTCAGCAGTGGAGAAGATGGATGGGAAAGGGGAGAGATTGGAGGCATTTAGGAGGCTATTGCAATACAATAGTGTGGGTGTAAGGTAGTGTATTAAGCACCTGAACTAAGAAAGCCAAAGACGGGAATGGTCGGAGAAGAGACATTGTGAAGGGAAAAGTAAAAGAAGTCCCTGACTAACTGGATGTGCGGGTTGAGGGAGAGGGAGAGGTAGGAATTAAATAAGGGGCACTGAGGTTTGGAGGCTTTCAAATTAGAAGAATGGGGATGTCAGGCACAGAGTTGTGGAACTGCTACCCTGGAGGGAAGTTTGGACTCGAGATTGAAACTGGGAGAAATCTCTAAAAAGTGATTCTTGCAACTGTGGAAATAAATGAGATCACCTTGGGGAGAGACAATAGCCAAGGGCAAAAGCTTGGAGGCTGCTTCCATTGAATTGGTGTAGCAACAGGGACAGTTATAAGGGAGATAGGCAAGAGACATCATTGGGAGGGGGAAGAAACAGGAAATTGTGAGAAAGGGATTTCAAGAAGGTTGATTTATCAACATTGTACATACGGCAAAGGGGTCAGAGAAAAAGGAGGATGAGAAAATAGTATTGATTTAGGTGATTAGAAGATCTTTAGTGATCGACAAGGAGCGTTCCCATAATGGAGCCAGATTTCAAGGAGACGAAGAAGAGGGAGAGTAGGGGTCCCACAATGGAGAGAGTAGGTGTAGAAAATGCTCAGGAGAATCTTTGTGGTGAAATTAAAGGAGCAAAATAGATATTTAAGGGGTACTAGGAACTACTCAAAGGTCATCTTAGGGTCATGATCCTAGTATATGTCTTAGCTGAAGGAAAATGTTTATTAATTAACATTTGCTAGTGCAGATGTAGAGATTAAAGATTTGGGGTCAGGGGTAATAGTGACTAGAACAAGACCCTGATGAATGTAAGAAAGGGTAGAATCAAAAGCTAGGTGGAATGTTTGCTTTGGCAAATATGGAGGTGATATCTACTTTTTTGGAAGATGAAGAAAAGAGAAAAGAGGCCAACTGAAGTTACAGAAATATTTGGAGATGGGGAGATGGCATTAAACTAGAAACAATCTGAATTTTCGAGGAAGTTTGTGTGCCGTATACTAACTGGTCTTGGTGTTGCCTGTAGGGAAAGAGAGCGGCCAGGGGACTGAGAGCTTCTGGAATGTGTCCCCAGCAACTGGCACAGCGCCTGGCACACAGAGTGCTCAATAAGTGTATTTTTTTCAATAAATAAGTGAATAAATGAACAAGATTTAGAACAACCACTATGATACATGAGCTATGATGTCACAGAAAGTGAGTAAAAGTATTGCGGAACAACACCCACTAGAATCGCTAAAATGAGAAAAATAAATGATTTCACAGTTAGTGAGAAACACGGAGCAGCTGAATTGGTCACACACTGATGGAGAGAGTGTGAACTGGTGCAATCACTTAGAAAAACTTTGGCAAGCAATGTCTACTATGCCCCATGAATCAGCGATTCCATTTTTAGGTATATATCCAATACAAATGAGTGTATTAGTTCACCAAAAAACATCAGCAAGAATCCCCATAGCAAGACAGAAAATTAATACACTCATAAGGGTTATGATGACCTGCGTGAGGTTGCTTAGATCATAAGTTGTAGAGCTGGGATTTGAACTCAGGGCTTTCTCACTATAAAGCTTACGCATTTGCCTCTAAACCACATTGCTACTGGACGTAATTTATTATGTCCAGCACTTTACATGTATTTTTACATGTATTGTTGCAATATGTGTAGTATTACCTACATTTTACAGATTAACAAACCAAGGGCCAGAATCTCCTTGCACAAATTCACACGGCTAGTAAACGGTGGATACATTTTTCCCACCCAAAAGCAGAAGTGTGAACTCAGAATTGCCTGGCTCCAAAATCCATGATCTTTCTCTTCCATCCAGGGGTGCAGGCTTTTCTCAAGTTTCGAAAAGTTTTAATAAGGAAGTATGGTGGACTGACACAGTTGGAAACATAGGAAGGGTGCAATGAAAGAACCCTGGCCAGTCTAGTCTTGATTGCCAAAAAGGCAAAAACCAAAGCCACAGCCAAGTAAAGTCCACCCCCATCTTTCTATCTGTGATCTACTTTATTATAAGAGCCTGGGAGCCAAGAATGGCTCTAGGTATACCGGTGAAGCGGACAACTATGGTTTTAGTAGTAACCACTCAACCCCTTTTTCAATCCTCTTACCTCTTGTAGGCAACCCTCTAACTCATATGTTTAACACATACACATGTACATATACGTGCACACATGTGTGCACAGGCCTCTAAAACTATTTTCTTAACAATCTACCTATTCATTGCAGAGGACTTGTTAAACACTCAAAGAAGTGTTCATGCCCGAGGTTACTTAGTGGCTTTAGCTATCCAGTTCAGGGAAACAGATCAAAACTATCCCCATTCATCTGGGTTCCAGTTCTAATTGTCCTCTCATAGGAGGTGTTCAGAGGTTTGTGGTAAATATCTCGGACTCTAGTTCTTCCCCATGCCAAGAGTACTAGAACACCCCTAGTGTAAACTCCAACTTCCCACATCCTAATATCTTTTTCACAAAGAGGCCCCTCCCAGGCCTCAAAACATTGCTTTTATAAAAGAAGCAATTCTGAGACATCCTAACCAAAGTGCACTGAGCTCCGGAGGGCGAGACAAGTTTTGAGGACACCAAGTTGGGTGTAAAGGCTCTGATCTTTGCTAGGTTGTCTCTTACTCCCACACAAGAAGCTTGCAGCACAAGCCCTATTGCTCTCTCTGTCGCTTCTCTCACCCTTTCTCCCCTGAGTCAGGTGTCTCAGGCTCAGAAGATGAGAATTAGTTGCCACGGTAACCTGTGGATGTGCCTGATAGCCTCTTCTCTCAGGCAGTTTTAGGCCCCGGACATGTGTTCTCAGTTCACCTCTTCTAATGTTCCCGAATCTAAGCCCAGGACCATATGCCAAGTTCCAGAGTATCTGTGTGTAGGTGATGCAGAGGCCCTCATGTACATCCAAGATAAGAGAAACAAGAAAGAGGAAACAGAGTAACAGAAAAGCAGAGTGCTTAAAAGAAGCTCTCTGGGGACAAGGAGGCCAGAGCCACTAATTTAAGTTAATTAAGGGTTTACTACCTGCCAGCCATAGTGATATCCTGTCCCTTATTTTATTTAATTCCCTCAAACAACCTTATGAAACAAGAATCATTATCCTGACACACTGTAGGGATGAAGGAAATGGAAACTCAGAGAGGCAAAGTGACTTGCCTAACATTGCACAGCTGTGATTTCAACTTAGTCTTTATCTGAGTTTCCAAAACACAATCTCATTAGGTTACACTGATTTACGGTTCTTCATGTTTTTGAAGGAAAGTAAGAGCTGCAGAGAAGTCTTTCCTCAATCCATGTGCCTGGGAATCCCTCACAGCCTTTCCCCCAGAATAGGCCCTCTCCTTCAAACGTGGCCCCTCTTCAGACATCACCTTCTCCTTCATGGACTCCCTTCTCCCTCTTCAGTAACCTCTTTCTACCCTCCTGAGGCTCTCTGATTTCCCTCTGGCCAAATCCTCACTTTTCCTACATTCTCAGGTAGATCCCTTTTCTTTTCTATGGGGCATCTTTCATGGCATGGGGGGGGGGGAGCCAAATGGGCTAATTTTCCTGACATAGGCAGAACAGAGGACACTTGTATTCATTTCCTATTTCTGTAACAAATTACCACAAAATTTAGTGGCTTAAAGCAATACAAATTTATTCTCTTACAGTTCTGGAGGCCAGAAGTCTGAAATCATCTTCACTGAGCTAAAATCAAGGTATCAGTAGGGTTTCCTTCTTTCCGGAGGCTCTAGAGGAAAATCTGTTTCCTTGCCTTTTCCAGCTTCAAGAAACGCATTCCTTGTATTCCTTGGCTCATGGCCACTTCTATCTCAAAGCCAGCAGTATAGCATCTTCAAATCTATCTTTGCTTCTGTCATATCGTCTTCTCCTCTGTAGTCAAATTTCCCTCTGCCTCCTTTTTGAGGACCCCAGTGATTGCATTATGGCCCACCTGAATAATCCAAGGTAATCTCCCCATCTCAAGTTTGTTAATCACACCTGCAAAGTCTCTTTTGCTATATAAAGTAACCTTCAGAGTTTCCAGGGATTAGGACTTGGATATCTTTGGGAGCCGTTATTCAACTGACCACAGCATCCAAGACACACAATTGTACCCTTATAGCGAGAACTAGTTGTCCTTCACCTTTGGAGTAGATGAACCAGGACCTCAAGAGTTAGAGTAGAAGGCATAGGCATGAACAAAATTAGGAGAGCTATATAAACTTGAATTTTGTTAAAATTAAGTCAAATGTGGGACAGATGATTCCTGCTCTCTGAAGAGAGTTCTTACTTGCGCACTACCCCTGCAGAGAGAGGTAGAAAGGAAGGTAGGACTTAGAGGTGAAGACTTCTCCTCTTCTGTTTTCCAAAATGGTTGCCTTATTGGAAAAGGCAAAATGTTTTTTTCCGTCTTGCCTGGGTCGTTTCTCTGGCAGACGAAAGTTGAGGAAAGGGTGAGACACTGGATCCAGAGACAAAGGGAGGCAGCTAGGACCCCTCTCTAGTTGAACTCTACTCTCCCTCTTCATCTCCATATTCAACCTACTCTTCCCTATCCTTGTTGCCAATCAGACTCCTCCTGTTTGTTGGGAAGTGAGGCTACAGTAAAGTGAAGCCCAGGGTAATAAATAGAAAATGGAGAAAAGGAGAAGGTGTCCTTAGGAGAAGCCCCATGTCACCCTACTTCAGGACAGAGAAAAGCCTTCTCCATTCAGCAGTCTGAGGGAGGTGAGGAATTGGAGATGGCTGCCAAGTAGAGTGATCAAGAGTTACAGGGTCATTCCTTGATAACAAATTCTTTTCCTTGGCACTGAATATTTCTATCTAGGATATGAGGATCCTTAAAAATCCCTTTCCATAAGGTTCTCTGCCTGATGCTTATCATAAGGAATAGCTTTAATCACATCTGGCAGGTCTGAGCTAAAGCCCAGTGAAGAGAGTGGAAAATGGGAATTTTAGGAGCTCGGATTCTGAAAGCCATGGAAAGACTGGTTGGGATGGAAGTGTAGGGGTGTGCCTGGCCCCAGACTAAATTTTCATGGTCTTGGAGAGTCATAAACAGCATCACAAGCTCAGTGAGGTTTTGATTTACGAGCACCAGATGCAGAGTTGTGAACTGATGTTTTTTGTACAGTTAGCAGCTGGCTCCTCATATTTTGCTCCTGTTTCAGGACATCATCTATTATATTGCTCAATGTTCCTCCTTCTTATAAAACATCATGACAAATTCTCCAAGATCAGAGACAGAAAAAAGTTTGTTTCTCCTAGTGAACATGTTTGCTTTCTTCTGAAAGACAATGAAAACAATGAAACCCATCATACAGAAGTAACCCACCTCTACACCCTCGCCAGAGAGTTGACATAAACTCTCCAGCTTTATGAATTTTGAGTTGGCTAAGAGGAGAAGTGTCAGAGGTGAGGGAGGAGCCAAGGACACCTTACAGAGCTCACTCAAGATTGGGGAAGCTAGGTAAGCCACAACTTCTGAAGAGAAGGACTGACCAGCCACATACCAAGACCTAGTAGGGAATCCAGAGAATTCTAGGAAACAATGGTGGCACCATCAAATTGAAGCTGAATCATGCTAAGGGATTCTCTAGCAGAAAATTAGGAGCTGGGCCTGGCTCCCAGGGTTAGGAAGAGCCAGGAATATGTAGGAAACAGATCTCAGGCAGGTTTTCCCCTCAAGTATTACTGATTTGAAGGACCAAAAAGCTCTGGGAAGTGGTAGTACTCAGGCAGAAGAAAGACCTAATTGTCCATGGGAAGCCCAGGAAGATCCGCCGATCTGATAGCTTCACAGAAGTGTACAGAGCCTGCTGTGATGAGGTACAGGAAATATTTGAATTTCTAAATTCCACTAACTCCCTAGGCCAGTTCAATTATCCTTTGTTGATACTTTTTTATTGACTATGAGACTAATGGGTCACATTTTCCAGAAATCCATGTAGAGACCAGCATGAATGGTACTATTATAATCCAAGGGTTAACATTGTGTTTTGATTTTTACTTCAGTTGCCAGGAAACTCAGTTCTAAATGGGATACTCGATTGTTTTAACATTCTAGAAATATGGGAGAGGGGTCAGTATATTTTGCTTGTCCCTATCTCTGTCCCTTGCACTGCTTTTATTCTTTAACAAATTTTAGTCTAATTGTACCAAGACCTTACCAATTGTAAGCCACCTCAATTTTTTTCAAAGTAGACAAGGAATAAATAAGCACATAGATATATGATACTTTCATTGTGGATTTGTCAAATTCCTTATGTGCCCTTGCTTGGATTTAATGTGATAAGGCTAATGACTTTGACTCAAACTATGCTTACCTTTGTTCTGCAGATTTGTTGCTATTGGCCATAAGGCAACCTGGGCCAGTGTATGTCCTGCTAGCAGTGGGTAGAGTCATTGGTGCAAAGGAAAGTATCTCATTGTGTTAGATGCTTTTATTACCCAGGGTATCACAGTAATACTTTCCCCAGGTTTCTTGCCTTGGGAACACCTAATGGCAAGATGCTTTTGATACTTCAGTAAGTAACACTCCTTTAATGGGGTCCATGATGGACCTGCCTTGTTTTCTTCTATAGTGAAAAATGTCATAAGGAAGTTGCAGTATATATTTTCTTGGTAACGATGCCTTAAGCTATTAAGGCCATTTGTTATTTTCTGAAAGCAAGAGAGATAATGCTTACTAATAAAATTCACCACATTGTGGGTAGCTCTAAGTTTCTTCCCTACAAAGTGTTCCATAGCTCTTGTGAGTCTGCCTCCAATCTTCATCTTTCCTGTGCCCTTATAAGATGGGGAGTGGGCACAGCTCTTTCAGTGCTGGGAAATTGGACTCTGTCTAAATCACAAATAAGTCACAAGGAACAGCCAGCTTAATGCAAACTGCACCCCCTCTTTATAGTCCCCTCTCCTGACCCTTGCTGCTCTGTTTGCTTCTCCCTGTCTCCAGAGTCCAGCCTCCTTGAGCCACTGATTCTGGCATCTCCCTGAAGACCCTGTACTTTATTCCTTACTCTATTCCTACTCCTTATCCAAGATTAAGGCATTGAAGTTCCCCTTAACCCAATTTCTCCCCAATTGAAAATGCAAATGTGCCTGCTTTGTTGTCTGTATGTATTAAGCTTCTACAAGAGGCTTTGTGCTAGGCACAATGCTCTGCATGGGGCAGTACAGGGAGGTGGGGGTAGGGGGAGCAGAATGGCCTCTGAACTGCTGTGGGTCAGCAGCTGGAGTGCTTTGCACTATTCAGGCCTATGATTGGGGTGAGAAGAGCAGGGTGGGTGGATGGGGAGAGAAGCAGGGAGAAGTACTGTGGGTTCCATCATGTAGCCAGAAGGAGTTGAACTGGAGAGTTGAAAGCCATCTTAGGGAGAGGGCGCTGTAATTTCCATCTCACCTCAAGTCTCTGTGTACAAAATTATTCACAGTTATACTGTCATAAGGACTTAAGCTCCCAGTAATGAGAGAAAAGCACAGAAAAGAATGGCAAGGGAGAAAGGTTGTAGGTTTCTCATCTTCCTTCCAAACCAAATCCAAGAATCTGGAAAATGTACTTTTCCTCAGGTACAATGCTGTATGATGTTACACACAGGGACCTGAGGCCAGTTCCACATGAGTGGGACTCTCTGACAACTTTGTGTGCTAATGGTTCACCTGTAATACTAATTGAAGATGTTTATCTCCCTAGCTTCTATTTTAAAAAGCCACTGGAAGTTTGACAATATAAAAGTTTCAACTTTGACATTTGATGGACTAAAACCACTCTAGAGGGTTGAAATTTTATAATTACTATCTGACTGGACTCAAGTGTGCTTAAAAACAGAGATTTTCACAGGGGCAGACCGAGGTGGTGGCGGTATGCAATAAATGGATCAACAACTGGCTTCTTTTAACAAAACATAAAAGCTATTTCCAGCTGAAATTCTCAGAAACACTATAGGAAATTAGTGTAACTGATTGATGTAATCTCATCTAATAGAAAAGGGAGTTGAAGCTTTATCCCTCTAGAACAGGTGATTAGAGGCAAATGAGGGGCAGGTTCCCATGGCAACCATTTGGCTATCTCAGACCAAAAAGAGGCCTCTGAAGGGGAAGCTTTGAGAACGAATATGGGTTTTCAAAGGGAAGAGATAGTACACCTTTGTTTTTTAGGGGCATGCTGGAGTGCTTAAGGAATTAAGGTGGTGTGCAAGTACCTCTAGAGTTGTTCTGTGAGTGCTGGGGAAAGATCTTAGACACTGGTCCAGTCTCTTGATGCCTCAGGATCACTCCTTCATTTGATTACTCCTCTCATTCCAACCTCCTTTGAGGGGAGCCATAACTGAAAGGAAGCAGGGTATCTGTGGACATTCTTGCAAGCTTGCTCAGTGCCATGGTGGGTGTGGATGTCAGGTGAATCCATCACACCCAGACCCTTCCTTTCTCCGCACAGGTCTGCCCTCTTCTCCTTAAACTCTTATGACCAACCATTCTAAGCAGTATGAGATTGGGAGAATCTTTGGGGTGACAGTGCTTGTGCTGAGAGAGGTGTGGCAGGATACTACACCTCCTTTTGTGAAGAGGTATAGCTGAAGGCTTCCTGCTGACTCCCTTATAATAGATTAAGGTTCTATTTCATGGCAGCCACCAGGAGGTAAGGGTAAAAGCTGAAGCCAAGGGGAACTGTGCTTCTTATTTTGGGGACTTTTCTAGCTTTCCCTGATCACTCCTAAACTGCAACTTCTGCCCTATCAAACTTTCTCTGCTGCCACCCTCCTCTCATAAGTAAAGTATTGCAAGATCTTCTGTTATTGTCTTTCCCCAGCTATTTTTACTTCTCTGTGGCTCTACCCTGCTCCTACCTGTCCCCATCTTCCTCCCACACATATTCCCAAGGCCTTTGCTAACATCTGAGATGTCAGATTTGATGAAATGTCTGTTTGTCTGCCCCTGGAATCTCAGAGGCCTTAATGGATTCCTAATCTAGGCCAACAGTATCACCGAAGAACAAGGGTGGGTGATAGGATGTAACATTTTCTAAATCCCTACTATGTGCCTCCACATATGCTCACTCATGGTATCTGCAAAATAGCCCAGCAGAAGAGACTTTCTTAATTATTCCCATTCTACAGATGATGAAACTGAGGCTCTCAATATTCAGGTGACTTCCCCCAAGGGATTAGAACTTTAAATGCAGAATCAGGATTTGAATCCTGGTATTCTGGCTCCAAATCTTGTTCTTCTCCCACTCACTTAGGAGGGCATGGGGCCTTGAGGACCACATGCTCCCAGGAGATGTTGTTCGCTCCTGAAGGCTGCTAGAGCATGGGAAGGGGATCTTTGAAGACTCATTCTGTTTGACTGTTACAGCTCCAGGGGCTTTGCAGCAGTGCTTGACCTTGGGGCCTCTAATGTTTTCGCTCAGGGTGACAATAAATAATTCATTCTCAGTCTCCCACAGAAGAATATCCTGTTCCCACCATAGGCCTTGGATGACCTGAGTCAGGATTTCTCTCCTCTCTGGCTTCTTGATTTCCATTCAGTCATTCATTCCTTCATTTGTGCATTCATTCATTCATTCATTCAACTTCATTGAGTATCTCTTAGGTGCTAGACACTATGCAGAGTTGAAGATCCATTGATGATGAAGCCATAGTCTCTGTAGCTTGTGGTTTTCTGGAGAATTCAGAGACTTCAGAAGATAATGGCAATATGATATGGTAAGAACAGTGATACAATTATGGACTGATTTGCAGCATGGAAATTTTAACCAGAGTGAGGGAGTGAGGCCAGTTGTGAGGGTTTATCTTTGTAGGAATCAACTTTTCCTGACTGCAGATACCTCTCTCCCCTTTCCTTTGCCGAGTTCCTATGAGTAGCAAATACTCAGTCACTACTTTGTTTTTAAAATAGGGGCTTTTTGGTAGGGTGGGGAGCTATGCTCATCATATAAATCATTAATCTATGTCTTTAAAGAAAAATATTATGCCCAAATGCTCTTTGCCACTGAAATTCTGGGAAATATATCAGGAAATTAGCCTACAACTGATTAATGCGATCCCCACTAACAGAAATAGTCCTGTACAAATATATCCAATCAGTCTGGAGAGAGCTTAGATTGCCTTGGTACATAAAGAAGTAAATGGGATGCATTTTTTCACTAATGTGCTTTGTAAATAAACGTTCCTGCATTAGAATATGATCTTTAAGTGCTGTCCTCTATACAACCCTCTTCTTGTGTCCTTCTCCCTAGGGGTGGGTGCCGATGCACACAGCAGTGACCTTTTCTTCTCTCTAATCTCCCTCTTTGAAAGCCTGTTTTCTCTGGTTGTTTTTCTTGGAACAGACCTGATTTGGAAATTCACACTGTTGTGTAAATGGATGAAAACAGCTTAATGTTGTACCTTTCATAAGGTATTTGCATTTTAATGAAGACCAGTGACTCAATTTGGAGACATAAGTCCCTCTTTTAAAATTTTCATGCCCACAATCTATTTTTTAGAAACTAAAGCACAGGGCTCTAAATCTTAGGTCTTTCAGCCTTAAAATTTTAAGGGGAAAATTTTAGGCACCAGTAAATTTGATCCATGGGAAATATTTTGGAGTAGTGATAACTCTTTCTTGTCCTTATCAAGTCCCAACTCTGGCACAACTGCTTAGAATAACATCTGTAATTTCTCACTTCCAAGAGTACTTTTGGCTCAGTCCATCTCTTATGTCTTTGCAGTCGCCCGTTGAATGTTTCTAGTCCATGCAGAGTGGAGTCGAGAACTGAAGGTGGGCCTCTGTCATCTTTGAGGTATGAAGATGAGGAAGATATTATTACAGGGCTATTGGCCAATTGACCTGATTCTGGTTGGTTGTTAGGAGGAGAATCAGCCTCTTCCCACACATGAGTTCTGTTGGGAGGGTAAGAGCATATGTCAGCTCACATGTACATGTGACCATATGTACTCTTGCACGTTTTGGGGGATAAAAGGGTTGTGGGGGGATTGCTTAAAGATGGTTAACGATAATATGTACGGTTGGCCCTCTGTATCCATGAGTTCTTCATCCATGGATACAGAGGGCTGGCTAACGGATGTGAGCATCCTTGGATTTTGGTATCTGTAGGGGGTCCTGGAACTAATCCCCCAAAGATACCAAGGGATGACTGTAATGGCTTATCATGCTTTGGACAGTGTACCAAGGGAGTTATATATCCTTAGAACCTTCGAATGAGGTAGGTATTATTATTGCCATTTTATTTATTTATTTACTGGTGAGGAAGATTGGCCCTAAGCTAACATCTGGGCCAATCTACCTCTATTTTGTATGTGGGACACCTGCCACAGCATGGCTTGATGAGCAATGTGTAGGTCCACACCCAGGATCCAAACCTGAGAACTCCAGGCCACTGAAGTGGAGCACACAAACTTAATCACTACGCTGCCGGGCCAGTTCTGCTATTGCCATTTTAAAGATGAAGAAACTGAAATTTGGATATGCTAAACATGTTCTTAAGATCACACAGTAAGTGTAAGAGACACGATTTGAACTTCAGTCTTGATTCAGAACCTGTGCTTTCAACCAATACACTGTACTGCCTTTCTATGGAAGTGGGTAGATGGATAAGGTTCAGTGTTCCAAACTGGAGAGAGATACAAGTTTGAACAATGTTCTAGGGGTACAAATGGACAAGATGTGCCCCATGGACACTAAGTATCCCAGTCCAATGTGACTAGAGGCAAGAATTCTTGTAGGGTAATAGAGGATAGAATTCCTGCAACTGTTGTCTGGGGCCATGTTGTGAAGGGTACAGAATGTTGATCCAAAGAATATATCCTTTATCCTTTAACTAGTACTTCAATTATTGAAAACCAAGTTTTAGGAGCTATAGAAGTTTGCAGAAAATACAAGTGAAAATATTTTCAGAATTGTACAGAAGATTTTGGATATAAATAAAATACTAAATATTTAATAAAAGTAGTCATTCAGCACCATGAGGCATCAGATGAGGTCTGTTGTGAATTGTTTTCCCTTTGCGCGTCACAGAGAAAACATCCAGCATTGTGATTACCAAGGTGATTTGTCTTAAGGTTAATAGGTGGTAGGAGAAAATGATGTTTTGTTGTGCTCCATTCTACAGGGGCCAAAAGGTTCTGTTTGGCTTATATAGAATTTACAAAGAAGGTACTGGTCTAATAAGCCCAAAATGACAATCCTGGTAACATCACAAAATGACTTCTATTGTTGCATGGAACAAGTGAGATTCTAGGTAATAATGGAGATAACTACCTATGTGGCACTCCCTAGCTTGTGAGACTGGGGGCCTGGATTCCAATTCCAGTTCTGCCACTAATTAACTGTGCAACCTTGAGAGAGTCACTCAGTTTCTCTCCAGCTCAGTTTTCTCACTTATAAAATGTGGGAGTTGCAGTAAAGTTTCTGACTGCTGCCCTTGCCACTTTGTGTGTGTTTATTTTTATTTTATTTATTTATTTTGTGAGGAAGATTGTCCCTGAGCTAACATCTGTGCCAACCTTCCTCTATTTTTATGTGGGATGCCACCACAGCGTGGCTTGATGTACGGTCCTAAGTCTGCACCTGGGATCCAAACCGTCAAACCCTGGGCTGCCGAAGCAGAGCACACAAACTTAACCACTATGCCACTGGCCCGGCCTCTATTTTTTAAATGTATTTTTAAAAATTCACAAGTAATATGTGGGTGTTTTCTCCTTGTGGAAATATTAAACAATACCCTACTGTTTTCCATAGTGGCTGCACCAATTTACATTCCCACCAACAGTATATGAGGGTTCCCTTTCTTCATATCCTCTCCAACACTTGTTATTTCTTGTCCTTTCAAAGTCCCCCTTAAACCCACCACTTCATATCTCTTCCAAGATAGAAATTATACTTTTAGTGTAATCTTCCAGATGATTGTTATGTATCTACAGATGTATGGATATATATAGTTTTATGAGGGTTATTTTTAAAATAAATGGTATCGAACTGTATGTATTGTTCTGCAAGTTGATTTTTTTTCATTCAACAGCGTGTCTTGGGGATTTTTCATGTCAGTACATGCAAATCTGTCTCATTTTTTATAACTACTGCATAGTATCTGTATACCATCATTTGTTTAGCTATTTTTCCATTGATAAATATATAGGTTGTTTACAAATGATCACAGTCACAATTCTGCCATGGACAACCTTAGACATCTCCTTGTACACATGTGCAAATGTTTCCTTAGGGTAAATGCTCTGATTTGGAATTTCTGGGTCTGAATATTTCAGTTTTATGAAATACTGTCAGATGCTCTCTAAACAAATATGTGTGTAATGTTTACACACATATTAGCAGTTTCATTGCAACTTTATCAACACTTTTTCATTCGCCAATCCTATGGGTGAAAATGACATTTCTTGTTATTTGTAAGTTTGGAGAATTTTTCCTATGCTTATTGTCCATTCGCATCTCCTTTTTTTTTTTGGCTAAGTTGCTCATTCATATCCCTTGTCCATTTATTCTAATGTATTATTTACATTTTTAGTATTGATATGGAGGATAACTTTTTATGCTTATATAAATGTATGTCTGTAACTTTAAAATCATAGTAAATTGTAGCTATGTAATCATAGACAACAGTCTCATTTCTTAACTTTGCTTATGGTGAATACTGTTGTACAGAAGTTAAAAGTTACTGATCCTGTCAAATTAATCCATTTTTTATGATTTCTGGATTTTAAGTCTTGTTTAAAAAGTCTTTCTCTTCTTTTAAATTTTCTAATATATTCTTCTAATATTTTAATAGTTTTGCTTTTTTATATAGCTTTTTAATCCATCTGAAACTTGTGAGGTAGAGATTTCTCTCTATCTTTGTCTCTGTCCATCTCTGTCTCCATATCTCTTTCTGTACGTGTGTCTACATATATTATTTTTCCCAATCACCGTGTCCTAACAACATTTATTGGAGTTAATCCTCTTCTCACTGATTTGAGATGCTTCTTTATTAATCATATACTGAATTTCCATTTGTTTACATGAATCTGTTTTAGGACCTATGTTATGTTTCATCGATCTCTTTGATTATTCCTATACCAGGAACTACACTATTTGAATAACTGTAGATTCTTAAAACATATTTTGATATCTGACAGAATGAGTCCTCCTTTTTTTGTTTTCTTTTCCAAAATTGTCTTGGAGATTTTTTGTATGGTTTCTTTTCTGGGTGAATTTTAGAATCAGCATCAAATTCTATGAACATTCCTATCTGGATTTTTATTGTAATTACATTTAATTTATAGAATAATCTGAATGGAAATGACATTTTTATAACAGTGATTCATCCCATCCATGAATATTGTAAGTCTCTTTATTTATTCAGTTATTCTTTTAAGACCTTCAGTTAAGTGTTAGATTTTCTTTATATAGGTCTTAAATATGTCTTATTAGATTTGTTCAAGTTTGAATTGTCTTATTACATGTCTTCCCAAGTACTTCACTATTTTTTTTCCTATTGTGAATGAGGTTTTTTTCTTGTTACATTTTCTAATTGGTTGCTTCGTTTACTTTGTTCATTCAACAAATCTTACTTGAGTATCTACAATGTGCCAGACACTCTCTTTGGCTCTAGGGATTAAAAAGGAAGAAAACAGACTTTTTCTTTTTGAGTTCTAGTAAGTTTTCATTGATTTATTTGGCTTTCTCAAGGTAAACAGTTATATTTTTCTCTTTTCTTACCGAATATTTGCATTTTATATTTAATTTTCTTGTGTCATTGCATTCACTTGGACCTCCAGTACAATGTTGAATAAAAACAACTATAGTTGACATGCTTTTTTTGTTTTTGACTTTTATCGGGTTTCTTCTGTTCCATCATTAAATGTGATGTTTGCGCCACGTTTATGGAAGACGCCTTTCACAGATTAAGGATATTTTATTCTCTTCCATCTTTACTTAAATTTTTCGTTAGGAATATGGGTGTTTAATAGGTCTTTGTAAAATGCTGAGGTATGTTTCCAAAGATTCAGCTGAACCTAAATTTTCATGGAATCACTCTAGCTAATGAATTTCTAATCATTCAGTGATTATATTGACACTGATAGGGACTGTTTTTAAAAAGTAATTTTCTCCCAATTGTTAGGTTGTCTTTTCGTTTTGTTGATGGTTTCCTTTGCTGTGCAGAAACTTTTTAGTTTGATGTAGTCCCATTTGTTCATTTTTCATTTTGTTTCCCTTGCCCGGTCAGACATGGGACTTGAAAATATGCTGCTCAGACCAATGTCATAGAGCGTACTGCCTATGTTTTCTTCTAGAAGTCTCATGGTTTCGGGTCTTACATGCAAGTCTTTAATCCATTTTGAGTTGATTTTTGTGCATGGTGTAAGGGAATGGTCTACTTTCATTCTTTTGCATGTGGCTGTCCAGTTTTCCCAACACCATTTATTGAAGAGACTCTCCTTTCTCCATCGTATGCTCTTGGCTCCCTTGTCGAATATTAGCTGTCCATAAACGTGTGGGTTTACTTCTGGGCTCTCAATTTTGTTCCATTGATCTGTGTGTCTGTTTTTGTGCCAGTACCATGCTGTTTTGGTTACTATAGCTTTGTAGTATAATTTGAAATCGGGGAGTGTGATACCTCCAGCTTTGTTCTTTTTTCTCAGGAATCCTTTGGCTATTCGGGGTCTTTTGTTGTTCCATATAAATTTTAGGGTTCTTTGTTCTATTGCTGTAAAAAATGTTGGTGGAACTTTGATAGGGATTGCGTTGAATCTATAGATTGCTTTAGGAAGTATGGAAATTTTAACTATGTTAATTCTTCCAATCCAAGAGCACGGAATATCTTTCCATTTCTTTGTGTCTTCTTCGATTTCTTTCAACAATGTCTTATAGTTTTCAGTGTACAGATCTTTCACCTCTTTCATTAAGTTTATTCC
The DNA here is from genome assembly GCF_021613505.1 of Equus quagga. Lineage (NCBI taxonomy): Eukaryota > Metazoa > Chordata > Mammalia > Perissodactyla > Equidae > Equus > Equus quagga. Next base: position 18,932,803 of record NC_060276.1, on the reverse strand, counting down.
TAGGTATTTTATTCTTTTAGTTGCAATTGTAAATGGGATTGTATTCTTAATTTCTCTTTCTGCTACTTCGTTGTTAGTGTATAGAAACGCAACGGACTTTTGTACATTGATTTTGTATCCCGCAACTTGACTGTATTCCTTTATTATTTCTAAAAGTTTTTTAGTGGACTCTTTAGGGTTTTCTAGATATAAAATCATGTCATCTGCAAAGAGTGACAGTTTCACTACTTCTTTTCCAATGTGGATCCCTTTTATTTCTTTTTCTTGCCTGATTGCTCTGGCTAGGACTTCCAATACTATGTTAAATAAGAGTGGTGAGAGTGGGCATCCTTGTGTGGTTCCTGTTCTTAGAGGGATAGCTTTCAGTTTTTCTCCATTGAGAAGATATTTGCAAACCACATATCAGATAAGGGGTGAATATCCAAAATATACAAAGAACTCATACAGCTCAGCAACACAAAAACGAACAATCCAATTAGAAAATGGGCAAAAGATCTGAACAGAGATTTCTCCAAAGAAGAAATACAGATGGCCAACAGGCATATGAAAAGATGCTCAACATCATTAGCTATCAGGGAAATGCAAATCAAAACTACAATGAGGTATCACCTCACTCCAGTCAGAATGGCTATGATTAACAAGACAGGAAACAACAAATGTTGAGGAGGGTGTGGAGAGAAGGGAACCCTTGTTCACTGCTGGTGGCCATGCAAACTGGTGCAGCCACTATGGAAAGCAGTTTGGAGTATCCTCAGAAAATTAAGGATAGAGGTACCATATGATCCAGCTATTCCACTGCTGGGTATTTATCCAAAGAACTTGAAAACACAAAGGCATAAAGATACTTGCACCCCTATGTTCATTGCGGCATTATACACAATAGCCAAGAATTGGAAGCAACCTAGGTGCCCATCAAGGGACAAATGGATAAAGAAGATGTAGTATTTATACACGATGGACTACTACTCAGCCATAAGAAATGACGAAATCCAGCCATTTGTGACAACATGGATGGACCTTGAGGGTATTATGCTGGGTGAAATAAGTCAGAGGGAGAAAGTCAAACACCACATGATCTCACTCATAAGTAGAAGATAAAAACGACCAAAAAAACCCCACATAACATTGGAGATTGGACTGGTGGTTACCATTGGGGAAGGGGGGAGGGGGGAGGGCAAAAGGGGTGATTAGGGTCACATGTGAGGGGATGCACTATAATTAGTGTTAGGGTGGTGAACATGATGTAATGTATCCAGAATTTGAAATGTGATGTACATCCGAAAAAAATAAAAATTAAAAAAAGAAAAGTAATTTTTTTAACATGACTCTACACTATTATATACATTTTGGTGTCAATTTAATCAAAGTTTAAAAAAATTTAATAAGTGTAAACTTGGTTGAATTATATGTAAGAACTCTGAGGAATCATAAAAGAAATGCTAATAAAACTTTAGTGGAGAGATAAACTATAAGACAAAAACTAAACTCCAAGACAATAAAAACAGAACATTAGAGGAAGAGAAATGAAAAGAGTGAAAATCTTTAAGACTATTTAACCAGAAAGCCCACATTCAAATAGTCAATGAGGTGAAATCAACATGGGTGAGCATAACTTGGTAATGTGTCTTACAACCGTAAGTTCAATGTAGTGAGCTGCATTAATAAATCAACTAATATTAAGCCTTATTGGTCATGATTCATGCTGTATTTTTCTAATATACTGCTGAATTTGAAGTGCTATTATTCTATTTAGTATTCTGCATCTATGCTTATAAGCAAGATTGGCCCCATAGTTTTCTTTTTTGCTGCTATATTTGTCCAATTTTTGACATCAAAGTTATGCTAGGCTTGCAAAATGAATGAAGAATATTCCCTGTTTTCTCTGTGCTCCATAATATTTTATAGGGCATAAGAGTGATTTGTTCCTTGAGGATTTGATAGAACTTGTCTATTTAAACTTTTGGGCCCCGTGCCTTTTTAAGATGTAGGTTTATGACTACCCTTAAGATTATTGGTCTATTCAGGTTTTCCATATCTTCTTGAGTTAATTTTAGCAATACGTGATTTTCTAGAAAATGGTTCATTAAGTATTGATTTTCAAAATTTTACTGTCATAAAATCGTACATAACTGCATTTAATACATTAAATATTCTCCATATATGTATTTACTTCAGGTATTGTTTCAAACATTGTTTATTTATACCTTCTCTCTGTTTTCCTTGCTCAGAATTCCCCAAAGGTTTATCTATTTTAGTAGCCTTTTCAAATATATTGTTTTAAGTTTTATGGATCAGCATTGTGCTTTTTTGTTTGCTTTGTTCTTGTCAAAATATTTCTCTAAATGATGCTTTTATGTTTATACTCACTTTTGCTTTCTCTAAGTTAACCTTGTTCTTTTCTTAACGTCTTTACTTTTCTAGTAAGTTGATTTAGGCTATTAGATTTTGTTTGGTGCCTTTTGGGCCATGCTCCGTAGGTTTTGCTATATAATGCTTCTATTCTTGTTCATTTCTGAATAGTTTGCAATTTTAACTTTGTTATTTTTCTTTAATGAAGAATCATTGAGGAGGAATGTTTTTAAAGAATCATTTAGACTATCGGTGGTGAATATGATGCAGTGTATACAGAAACTGAAATATAATAATGTACACTTGAAATCTACACAATGTTATAAGCCAATATGACCTTAATAAAATAATAATAGAAACATTTTTTTGGTTAACCATTATTACTAATTTCCGATTATATTGATACGTGTTCAAAGTATGGAGCCTTAATGTTCTCTACTTTTCATAATTTGTTGAAATTTTTGTAACCTTACGCATAGTCAAATTTTGTGCATGTCCCATATGTGTTTAAGGAACGTCAAATCTTTGCTTGTTGGATTTGTGGGTGTACATACGTATTGCATCAAACTCATTAATTGTGTTCTCCAAATTCTCTTAATTTTTATTCACGCTTCTACTTGGTCTGTTGTTGGGTTTCTGAGAGAAAGGCATGTGAAAGTTTCCTGTTAATGTTTTGGATTGCCAATTTCTTCTTGTTTTCTTTTCCATATTTATTTCATTTATTTCAAAGTTACGTTTTTGTGAATAGTCTAATAATTGGTATATCCTCCTAGTGCATTATACCGATACAAAGTGTCCTTGTTGTCCCTTTTAACTTTCGTCTATGTTTTATTTTGCCTGATTTCATTATTGCTACACCTACTTTATTTTTGTAAGCATTTTCTTCATATGTCTTTCTCAATTTATTTTCAAGTTTCATGTGCCATTTTGTTTAAAATGTATCTCTTTTAAACAAGCTGTGGTTAGATTTTGCTTACTTGTCCAACCTGAGATTAATCTGTCTTTTTAACAAGAATTTTTGACTCCTTCAGATTTAATACGGTTACTGACATTTGTGATTATCCTTGCCATTTTGTTTTACCTTTTCTAATTATCTTGATTTTTTGTTTTTATCCTTTCCGGCAACCTATTGGAAGATAGCATTTTCTGTGTTTTATTTCTTGTTCTCTAGTAGTTTTTTGGAAGTTCTATATTAAATTTCTTATTCTAGTTGTTACCCTTAATTTCTTAAAAAAGTTATTTAAACATTTATTTTCCATAAAATTCTAGAGTTTATAATTATCTGTATCATCATCTTGAAAAAGAATACAACCATAGCAATAGTGTACTTTCCTTTTCTGTTTTCTTCTAAACCCCATAATTTTCCATGTAGAGATCATCAGGGATTTAATTCCATATTGTTATTTTTTTTCAATCAGTAATTGTTTAGGCTTCATTATAGTTTTTACTGGCTTCTTTGATCAGTATTGTTTCTTTTACTGCACATCATCCCCTTGGGTCCATTTTTTTATTTTGCTGGAGTATATCGTCCAGTAATTCATTCAAAGATAAACTGCAGTTGGTGAAACACTGAGTCTTTGCATACCCAATGAAAAATATATTTTTCACAGCCTCCAACCCTCCAACTTAAATGTTAGTTTTTCTCAGTATAATATCCTTGCTTCCAAATTATTTTTTCTCATTAATTTGAAGCCAATCCATAACTATTTCCTAGCGTTGAGTATTGCTGATGAGCAATCTGATGCTAGCTTGATTCTCATTCCTGTGTAGTAGCTTATTTATTGCTTTGGAAACATTCACAGATTTTGCTTTCTCTGTCCTTGGAGTTCTGAAATTTCACCATGATTTGTCTTAGGTATGGATACCTTTTCATTAAGATAGCTTTCCCAGTATTTGGTATGTGTTTTTTACTTTCAGATTTTTGTCTTTCCTTACCTCTGAGAAATTTCATACTGTTATTGTTTGCTAGTTCAATTTTCCCTTCAATTTTCTCATTAACTCCTATTTACTCTGTTTCCTTGGGCATTAGTCCTGATTCTTGAATTTGGCGACTATTTTGTGGTGCTTGTTTCCCCCAAATGTTTGTGGACTTTTTGTTAGTGCTCACCTTGGACTTTGAGAACCTCTGTTTGCCTCCAGATGGTGTTTCTTCTTCTCACAGCCTGCACACTTATCAAGAGTTTCAAGAGGGACAGGGCATACTGCTAAGTGAAGTGTTTAAGCAGTTTATTTTCTGGGCATGGATGCTTCCTGTTTCTCCTGGGTGTGGCCAGCCACTTGGATTTCTGTCTTGCTTCTCAAGCCCAAGGATCCATAATAATTGTTCTCGCCTGGGACAAACACCTGTGCTGCCCACTACCTGACTCAGTTGGGCAGAAGAGGATCAAACCACTCAGCTGCTCAAAATGGGGTACTCTAACAGGCAGTGATTTTCCCATGGCTTCCATATACTACCTGTATCTCTTATTTCTGGGCTTGTAGATCATCTGGACTCATATCCAACTTATTCAGCCATCCTTTACTATGTACATTTTAGGCTGTACTTTTCTCAATTAATCTTATTCTGTCCACCTTAAGACCGAAAAGGATTCCTCAAAATTTATGTTATGCAAATTATACTTATTTTTAATTTTTGTTGTAGAGATATTAATTTCAAATATATATTTTCTGCCATTTATGGGGATTTGGGGCTGGAGGGAAAGCCAGACAGATAAGCCCAGTCCACCTTGAGTCATTTTCTGCAGGAATGGGCCAGCTATCGGCATACTTTCTTCTCTCCCAACTACATCTCACCTCCAATATAGAAACAACTTTCTAGGAAGTGCTTCAAGCAAACTTTGAAACTGTGAGCAAAGTTGAACTATCCTTAAGGTGATGGTTTGTGAGGAATGTCCTGAGCCCAAAGGGAGTAATTCTAATAGACTACAAAAAATGACCTGCAATAACTTTTAAAATTTGCTAAATCCAGATATATCACAGAATGTACGAAATTCTTAGACAACTTTGTAGGCTGATTGTCCTCATAGAACACTGACTTAGGAGGTCTGTATTTAGAGCTTCTATTTAAACAGAATAAAGAAGAGGGTAGTTTTAAAATTCAAACTTATAAACACCCAAATCTTAAAAATTCAACTCTTTCCATAAATCCAAGATCTTCAATTCAAGATCAGACATGAATCCAGCATGTGTTGTGTGTTAAGGCAAGAACTTTTACTGGAGTCCGGTCATATTGGAAGTGGTACTGGTCAGGCAGTTTGGTGGAAATGGGGAAAGAGTGTTTTGTAGTGTCAGAGTGGCCTTATTAAAGACCAAAGGGGAGGTGGTTTGCACCTAAAAATTTCAGGTTCACTATAAAATTAGCATATACACCTGATGAGTTCTCATCTAATAAAACTGAGAGGGGGTGCTTGCTATCCTAAAGGCAAAACAACTGAATAAAATTAACCTATAGCGCTCCAAGTGCTTAGGCACTGCAAGGCTTCGATGATGCATTTTTTCATTAAGTGACTGGGTAAATATAATGGTCTATTCTAGAAAGTCTGAGTTCTTATTCTAATTTATTTAAATTAGAAATAAAGAACTCATTTAATGACTCATGAATGTTAGGGAGACAGAGGAGGGGGCGTCATTTTATTGTGGTGAGTCTGACTGGATGAAGAAGGGTGGTTTGAGTCCTAATTGTGCTTGAGCTAACAGTACTCTTCCAGGACTCATTCATTCTTCCTAGATACATTTGTCCCAATTTGAAGGGCTAAGCATACCGCCTACTACCTCCATCTAACTTTTCCAATGTATGTTGAGCTCTACTTTTATGTAATGGCCAGACTGAGCTAGGAATAAGGGAGCTAGGCTAGAGCCTGAACTTAGTATCTGTCATGGTTGCAGAGTAATCCTAGCAGGGGAAGGAATGGACCAGGGTCAGGGTCAGCCCAGCCAGCGTTATGTGTGTGTGTGGTGGAGGGGTGAGATTAAGGAGCAAGTACCTGTTTGGGTTGATGTAAAGAGGACCTTGGGACAGAGGCCTCGTACCCCAAATTATAGGCCTCATCTGTCTGTTCCTTTTACCAGAGATTCCAACATTACTTGGTGAATTAGTCCTTTAAGAAGTCACCTTTTAACATGCAAATACTCCTGATAGGTAGAGATTATTCATATCTCACTAGTCTTCTCAAACTCTGGAATCAGACAGACCCATATCCAAATTGCCACTTGCCTTAGATATATTCTTAACTTATCCTAGTCAGTTTGCCCATCTGTTAAATGGGGATGATGACCTCTACCTCAAAGGTTGACATATTAAATGAGAAGAGCAAATATGAAAGTATTTAGGAAAATGCCTGACATGAAAGCAATGCGTCCTCGCTTCATTTGTATCAGTTAACTTAGGAGGGAGGTGCCAAGGGGAGAGTGCAGAAATGGCCTTCAAAGTAACTAGAGGAGTGGGCCTCAGCCAGGGCAAGACAGATACAGAAAGGCCAACTCTGACTTAGAATTATATCCAGAGAGGGGAGTTTTGTGGATCTGGGGCCTGGAGATAAGCAGCAACAGCAGCCCAAGCCTGCCGTTAAGTAGCATGACGCTTCAGAAGAGGCATTCTTGGCTCAACCTTGGTTCTCAGCCAGTGGAGGAGGACTCTGTTATTAGTTGTATGGTATTTGGCAAACTACTAATCTCGCTGAACCTCAATTTCCTCCTCTGTAAAACTGAAAGTACAATAGTGCCCTCCTAAGAATTATTGTTAGGCTTAAATGAGTTATTATGCATACAGTGGTTGGCACAAAGTAAGTGCTCAGTAAATATAACTTGTCACTAATATCATCAGCATCCCCATTTTTGTGATTATTATTTGTTAGTATCTTTGTGCATATATTTATTTTACAGAATCTTTAAAAATATTTATATTTTTCTCCATAAATGTTATTTAAATTCAATTTAATTTCTAGAGTATTCTGGTTCATTACTGTGAATATTACCTAACATTTTTCCTTATTATTATTATTATACTCTACAGTTAATAAATTACTTGGAAGTTCCAAAACATTCAGTCTTGGGACCAAATTTCAGATGAATCTGAGGAAAACTGAAGATCCTTTCTGGTGTTATCTTACTTCTTGTTTCAGGATCTTTTCAGGTCTGACAGTTCTCTCACCCCAATGATCCGGTGCCCTGTTTCCCTTTCTATTTTTTCCCTTTCATAAACTGTGGTCTCAGAGTTTCTGTAGGGAAGATTCCAATACTAATTCATGCTAACATATGAATGGGTATTAACTTAAATGCTGCACCTTCCATTGAATTTACACTTTTAATAAGGGTTTAATTTCAGAGTCCATTAGCTATTTCATTCCCTTCAAACTCCAGGGATGGATTAGCAATAAACAAGTGGCTCATGTACAGACTTTTATGGTCAATTTTTCATACAAACTAGGAAATGAAAAACAGCTTGTGATGGAAGAAGCTTAGACCGATGTGACCAGGGCGTGTGAGAAATGACCTGGGCCCAAAGAGAGAGATTCTAATAAACCAGGAAAATGACTTTCTTAACCCCCATTGCTCACTGACGTCAACCCCCAAAACACAGGCCCAGGTGCTGATCAGGCTTTCAAGTCACACCAATTTAAGATCCTTAAAATTTGGGTTTCTTTTCAGCTGGACAAAATGGGGAAGAGGGACTTTGACAATATGCATTTTAAGACCCCAAATCAGAAGAATGCAAAAGTTCATCTTGACCTTTTGCTTTTGCCATTTCCTTCCCCAGAATATTTTTAATCAGGTGGATGTTAAATTTGGAGTCAGCAGAGGATGAGAAGGCATTTTGGGCACCAGAATCAACTATTAGATTCTTTAAAGAAAACTATAATATTCATATGCTCTTTTAAGATAAAATTCTCAAAAACACTCTGAAGAAATTAGCCCCTAACTGACTGATATAATCTTCTCCAATCTAAATAGTCTCCTACAAATATGTCCAGTGAGTCTAGAGTTTAGATTGCTGAGGTTCAGGGAGAGGTGGTGGGATGATGTATTTTGTGATTAAGCAGCTTGATACATTAATGTGCCAATGTTAGAACGTAAGTTTTTTTTTCTTTTTGCTCAGAAAGATTTGCCCAAAGCTAACATCTGTTGCCAATCTTCCTCTTTTTTAAAAATTTGTTTGGCTTCAGGAAGAATCGCTCTGAGCTAACATCAGCACCAATCCTCCTCTTCTCTGTATGTGGGTCACCACCACAGCATGACTGCCAACGAGTGGTGTAAGTCCATATCCGGGAACCGAACCCAGGTCTCTGAAGTGGAGTGCACAAATTTAACCACTAGGCCATGGGGCCAGCCCCAGAACATAAGTTTTAAGTGCTCTCCTTCATGCACCCCTCCTGCTCCCCGATTCCTGTGATCCCTGTCTTGCCCTCCAAAGGCCTGTACTTTTTTTCCAGGCTTCCCCTCAAAACTTGTTTTCATAGGCTCTTTTTTTTTCATTGAATCAGGCAACAAAAATTCACACTGTGATGTGAACGAATAAAGAAACCCAACTCAACAAGATATTTGCATTTTAAGGACATAAAGTCCTAAAGATAGAATTTCAGGCACTAGTAATTATGGAGTAGGGGGCTTCTTGGCCAGATGGAGCTTTATTATGTTTCCTTTTACCAAGTGCCTGCAATATTTAATTAGGCTCTAGTCACGTCTACCTGACATTTTTAATCATCCAGTTTGGATAAGAGGTGATAGGTACCAGGCAGTAGCAGATGAGAAGAGGCTCCCACTGGGTTAGCAGTAGAGTTAGCAAAATGTGGTACATAGAGGCTACTAATTGTCTTCAAGCAGGCTTTGTTCACCAACAGAAGAAACTGAAACAGTGACATTCATTTGATGTATATTCAGCAAATGCTATTGTGTGCCACGCACAGTGTTAGATGTTGGGTCACAACAATGAATATGGTATGGTTCTTTTCTTGGAAGAGTTCAGATTCTAGTGGGAAAAACAAATCAGCATTAAAAAATACAGAGAGATTGGGCAATTGGCTGGCCATTTGAATAAAATATCTGGATCCCTACCTGACCCTTTACACCAAAGTAAATTCTGGATTGCTCAACAGTTTAAATATTTAAAAGAGGAAAAGCCATAAAGTTCTAAACGAGAACATGACTGTTTTTATAATCTTGCAATGAAGGAGACCTTTATAACTAAGCGTGCTACAAGAACTATATTATAGTATAAAAGAAAAGACTGATATTTAACTACATAAATATTATCATTTCTATATGGCAATAGCAAGTAACTAAGTCAAACAGCAAATGACAAATGAAAGAATATGTTATACATATAACAGAGGATTTATAATCCTTTAAAAACTTTTAAAAATAATTAAACACATATATATTAAAAGCTTTTGTATACAATGCATGAAAGGAAAAGACCCCACAGAAAAATGGATACAAATTTTTAATAGAAAAAGAAATAGAAATTTCCAATGAACATAAATATTCTACTCAAATTTGCTAATGATTATTTAAGGACAAATCAAAACAATGAGACAATTTCCCCTACCACACTTAAAAACACGATAAACTTTCATAAAACCTAATTCTTTTGAGGATGTAGGGATGCAGTAATTCTCATTCATAATCAGCTGGAGTACAACTTGGAAGTACATTTTTGGAGGCAATTTAACACATTTATCAAGTTTGTAAAAGGTCATACCCTTTAACCTAGCAATTCTACTTCTAAGAATTTATCCTAACGGTATATGTATATGAACAAGCAAATATTCATTTTTGAGAAGATGTTCACTGAAACATTCTTTCTTTCTTTCTCTCTCTCTCTCTTTTTTTTTGGTGAGGAAGATTGCCCGTGAGTGAACATCTGTGACAATCTTCCTCCATTTTTGTATTTGGGATGCTGCCACAGCATGGCTTGATGGGCAGTGTGTAGGTCCATACCCAGGATCAGAACCTGTGAACTCCAGGCCACCGAAGCAGAGTGCATGAACTTAACCACTATGCCACTGGGCCAGCCCCTGCAACATTATTTCTAATAGCAAACAAAACCAAACCAAAGCAAGAGCAACAGCAACAAATCAAAACAACGGAGAAAAAAGATAGTCTCTTCAATTGGTAAGGAAATCATGATACATCAAATCCATAATTTGAATATAATGTAACGGATTAGAACAAATATATATATTCTGATATGTGAAGCTTTCTAAGATATATAAAGTGAGAGAAGCAAGGTGCAGAACAGTATGATCCTGTCTGTGAAAAAAATGCCTATGCAGATATTCTTGTATATGTATCAAACGTTTCCTGAAAAATGCATAAGAAACTGTTAACAGAGATTACCTTGGGAGTTAAGACTGTGTTAGTAGGGATATGGAAATATTCTACTTTTTACTTTATAATCTGCACTGTCTGTGTATTTTAACCATGTGCATTTATTATTAATACTACTGCTATTCTTATTAAAATAGTATTTTATATGTGACTGAAATATAATACATGCCAGCAATAATTATAACATATAAAATATACGTATAATTATATAGATAGATGGAAAGCCAGAAAAAAACACAGACTGCTCTAGTAGCACCAGGGATGGTCACCTAAGCCACTATGGAGCTCTGTGTGTAGTGGTGGGTGGGTGGTGGGGAGAAAGTCACTGGAAAGAGGTGGCATCTGTACTGAATTTTGATTGACGACTAAGAATTAGGTGAAAAAGAGAGACGTAGGAGTTGTTCTAGGTAGAGGGGACATTAACATACTAGGAGTTGTTGGTTTGGGCTGGAGTGTGGTGGAAGGTGTTAGGACAGAGAGTGGGGGCAATTGAAGCTGGAGATAGAGATAGAGACTAAATATTATGAAGGGCTTTGCCTGCCGTGCTAGCTACGTTAGACTAAAGTCTCAGAGACTTGTTTTCTTGGAAATGATGAACTAAAGATTCACACTGTGGTGTAAATGAATCAAAACAGGTATTTACATTTTAATAAAGGACAGAATGTTCCAAAGGTCCACTTTCAAGCATCAGTAATTAGGGAGGAGGGATCTCCCTCATGTCCCTCAATTCGCACATTGATGAGAAGATGACACACCTGGTTGTCTGGGTACCAGACTGTTCTACTCAGTTAGGAACCTGCCACCCTACTAAAGGTAGGGGAGGATTCTGTTTTCCAGAAGACCTCTTGTCCGGGACTGGTAATAAGAGGCTGGGGGAGAGAGAGTGGCTCCCATGGTAACCAGTCAGTTGTGCTCAGAATCCTGCAGACATCTGTTACTGAGAGGAGCTGGAAGGCAAACAGGTGTCCTAACCAGCTAGGTCGGCTGGTTTTCCTCCAATGTCGCTACATGATACAGGGGAAAGTGTACAGGTTTTGGAGTCAGACAGACCTGGATTTTCATGCCGGCTTTGCCACTTGCTAGCCCTGTGACCATGGGCAAGTTACTTAATCTTTCTGGGGTGCAATCCCTAGAAGGGTTGTGTAAAATAATACACACAAAGCACTTAGCATTGATGTGTAGGAGTACTTGATAAGTGTAAGCTTTTATAATCATGATTACTCTCTCTCGTACATGAACCCACTAAGAATTACCATAATCTTTGTCACATTAGTTATAATTATCATTATCCCTTCTTACCCATGAATCTTCCCAGAACTTTTGTCCTATTCCTGCGCAAGTCCACTAAATATTACTCTTATTGTTTTTATTATTATCATTCTTTCCTCCCTATGAGCCTACCACGGATTATTGTTCTTTTTGTCATTATTATGGCTGTCACTGATGTTATTTGCTCCCCTTCATGGGTCCTCCTAGGATTAGACTCCTCACCCTGTCTCACCTCATGACTTCTCCAGGCCCCACCACTGGAGGGAGCAGCAGAGCTGACACACCGCTCCTTTTGCTCTATTCCGGAGCTGCCCAGCTTGCTTTTAGCAGGTATAGAGGAGGGCCCAAGAGGGCATAAGTGAAAGTGTTTCCTCTCTCTGCCTCCCATCATGCCCCTCCCTTCTCTGCTTGCCAGGTTCACAGGGTCTCCTATAGTTTTGGGATCTGTCTCCTCTGCTCCTTTCCTTCTTGGTGGAGTGATTGAAAGAAGTAAGCTCAACCACTGAGGGGAAATAAGTCTGTTCAAGTTTTCCCAGAAAGCAAAAGAGGGTCTAGGAGTAAAGAGACGGTAAAGCAACTCCTCAGATCTGGATGGGATCTATGAACACAGCCCCAGAAATTCAGAGACCCAGGAGATATGAACACAAGCTAATGAGAGCAACTTCTTTCTTTCTTTTTTTTTTTAAAGGAAGATTGGCTCTGAGCTAACTGCTGCCAATCCTCCTCTTTTTGCTGAGGAAGCCTGGCCCTGAGCTAACATCCATGCCCATCTTCCTCTACTTTATGTGTGGGACGCCTACCACAGCATGGTGTGCCGAGCAGTGCCATGTCTGCACCCGGGATCCAAACCGGTGAACCCCGAGCCGCCGAAGCTGAACGTGCGAACGTAACTGCTGCGCCACCAGGCCGGCCCCAAGAGCAACTTCTTTCTACTGAGCTCTTACACTGTGACAAGCACATGACATCCTTACTGAACTCATGTGGCTTAGGTACTCTTAACGATTCTTCTTCGGTAGATGAGGGAACTGAGGGCAGGAGAAATTAAGGGACTTGTCCAAGGTCATAGAGCTGGTAAGGGACAGTGCTGGCATGTGATCCCAGGCTCGTCTGACTCCTGGGCCAGAGAATTTCATCTGTACCCTAGGGTGCAGTTTAAAGAAAAAGAAAAAAAACTTGAAGCTGAGCAAGCCTGGGGCAGAGACAGCTCAAGGTTATTTCTATTCATATTTCAGTGATTACCTCAGGTTGTGATTTTTATAATTTTCTCTGGTATTTTCCTTTTAAATTGTTGTGACTGTGTAGCCTTCAACTTTTGTTTGCAATTAGTACATTTTCAATTTCACTAGTTGTTTTCACTATAGTTTCCAAGAGAAAAGTCTGTAGAAAAAATAATTAAAGCTGCTGTTTATTGACCGTTTATCTACTACATACTAGGCACTTGACATACATCATAGCTAATTTTCATAACAACCCTCAGAATTGGGTACTATTATTACTCACTTCCATTTCACATAAGCAGAGACTGACCCTCAGAGAGTTTTCGTGGGCAGGCACCTGGTAAGTGGCAAAATGAGGGATTCAAACCCTGGCCTTGCTCGCTGCAAAGCTCATGTTCTTTACCACACCATAAAATGAACTGTTTGTGTACTGTGCCACCTCAAAAGCATTTGTGGCTTGCTTTTGTCCAGACAAGGAAAAATAAATGTATCATTGTGTGTTAACCTTGGGAGGATGAGTGGGGGCAGTCTAGCAGAGAGCACAGAACAATGCCCAGGGTTCACAGAAGAGAGAAGGTGAGTGGTGAGCTGTTGGAAGACTAAGAAATTTCCCCAGGAGTTTGTATCAGCACACCTCTCAGCTTGGATTTGCCTCCTTCAGAAGGGTAACCCGTGCACCACTGATGCCACACTGAGTGGCATCTGGAACTTAAATGAGCTACAAGGATGGATTTATTTTTCTCTTAGACTACCAGGCTGATTAAACGTCTAGAATGGAATGTTGGAAGAAGTGTGTGAGGTTTGAAGGGATCAAGGAATAGGGACAAGCTGAATTCTGAAGGGGAGAAAGGTAAATGAAGTCTCACCTCTTTGTTTTCAGGAGGTCCTCCAGGGGAAGATGAGTCACTGGAAAATCTTCTGACAGGCCCTTGCTGAAGAGCCCTGAGGAACCACAAATTCTCCCTACCAGCTCTTCCCTTTTCAGTTTCTCTAATGTATTCCCAGTGTGTAAAGAGAAGAGATTTGCTGAAAGTTGACCTTCTTAATGCTGTAAAATGGTCAGTAGTGTAATAATGGTGATCCATTGAGCAGACCTCAAAGTAACCCTTTTCCGTGTTGTCCCAAAAGATTGTCAGGTCTGGCGCCAGCAAGAATTGCTACTGAGTGAGGATTTTTGCCTAAAACTTTTTTGAGACCTGCCACCATCTAGTATGCTCTTTGTTACCACTTTGAGTTTGGACTCATTTGGCTGTTCTCCCTCTGGTATGCCCCTAGCTGCAGTGCCAGCCAAGCCATTGCCCTTCTCACACCCTACTCACAAACCAATATACTTTCTCCCTTTGCTTGCCTGCCAGGAAGAAGATTTATATCAGGATTGCTCAACTAAGAAATGCCCAGCTCCGTAAAATTCCGATGCTTGCTCTCTGTTATGTTTTGGTTATTTCGTAGTGTTGTTCCTTAACCTTTATGTTGGGGAATCTTTGTGAAAGAGTCTACCTTTGAATGATTTGTCTTTGAATCTTAGGTTTAATATTCTGTGTCTCAAAGTCTTTTAGTTGCTTGCGTTAGCCCGCCTCCACTGTCATTTACCTACTATCAATAAAGACAGAGTTTGCTTAACAATAAAGCATATTCAGTTTTATGTGTATACTCACTCTGAGCAGAAGAAGATGTTACTATGAGTGGAGTTCTCTGTGGAGGTCCAAGCCAAACCACAACCTGGCCATTTCTATAGTACTTTCTAAATTATTATACAAGTGGTAGTGTTATGTAAAATAACCCACTTGGGAAAAGTGAGTTTTTATTGCTACAAAACTGTTTCTAACCTAACCTTCCTACCATGCAAGCCACCTTTCTGGCCCCTCGATTATGGTAGTAGGCAGAAGTAGGAAAGTAAAAGTAACCCTAAAATCACCAACATTGAAATATAGTCTCTTAAGGCTTACAACACTTCCACTACTCTTGGTTAATAACAGTTTACTAAAAAAGAGTGGCTTTATGCCTGAGCCTATAATAGGCAGGTGGAAACCTACACTTCAGCAGTTGCATGAATCAGGGGATAAATTTTGAGTCATCTTGAAAACTATTAGCCAAAAGATTAAAGCTAACTAGTTTTAGAAGAGTGTTCTTAATCTTCACTGTGTGTTGGAATAACCTGGGGAGATTTAGGAATATGCATTCCTAGGTTCCAACCCCAGAGAATCTGATTTATTAATGTGGGGAGCAGTCTGGTCATGGGGAATTTTAAAAGTTCTTTAGGTGATTCTAGTGTGTAGCCAACATCTAGAATGATTAATCTAGAGCTCTGCTATACGAAGTATAGTCTGTGTACCCATAGCATGGATATCCCCTGAGAGTTTGTGAGAAATGCCTAAACTCAGGCCCTGTCCCAGATCTACTGAATCAGAATCTGCATTTTAACAAGATCCACTGGTGATTCACATGCACACTAAAGTTTGAGAAGCACAGCTCTAGAAGAAGTGTGAGCTCTCATAAAGCACCCCCCGGAAAGAACACTTTTGCATCATCAACTGACCTGTCCATTGACATTCTGAGTTTTCTAAAATGTGGCCCATAAACTCTGTAACCTCAATTGCAGAGGGCGTGTCTTTATCAGTCTAGCAAAGATGAGTTCTCCCACTTTAGAAAAATGGTGAAAACTGCTAGGCAGCTTATGATCTAGCATTGTTTCTTTCTAGTCTGTCTTATAAGCTTCTCTACCTCTGTTGGTAGTCTTCAAAGACTTGTGGATAAGGAGAGAGGTGCCAAAAGACTAAATAAAACAATGATTTTTCCCCCCACAGAGCAAAGAGAATCTACAAATGCTAGCCTGGTGAGTTTGACGTTGATCCCCAGCAAACTTCTAGAATAGATTATTAAGAAGATGATTTCTGAGCCCTTGGAAAGGGACTTACTAATCACTAGGAGCCAGCATGGGTTCATTAAGAGCAAGTCATGCCAGACTAAGCTCATTTCCTTTTGGATGGGCTTACAAGAGGAAGCTGCAAAAATCATTTACTTGGGCTTCAGCAAGGATCTTGACAAACACTTTCATCATGTCCTTTCAGACAGTGTGGAGAAACGGGGTAGGCTGATAGTATAGATAGCTGAATGTTTAACTTGTTAAATGGTCATACACAAAATCTATGCATTTAATCAATTATTGTAAACCCAGGAAGACATGTGCTTTCTAACACTTTGATAAGGATAAAGATGAGACAGTGACCAAATTTGGGATTAAGATCAAGCTTGGAGGGATATCTGTGCACATTGTACAACAAAAAATAAGAATCATTGTTGTTATCATCATCAGACCTTATACTGGCATAATACTGTTCTAATTACAGGGCACTTACACATGTATTGTTTCTTTTTTTTTTTCTTGAGGAAGATTGTCCCTGAGCTAACATCCGTGCCAATCTTCCCCAATTTTGTATGTGGGACACAGCCACACTATGACTTGATCAGCTGTGTGTAGGCCCGTGCCTGGGATCCAAACCTGTGAACCCAGGGCTACCAAAGCAGAGCATGTGAACCCAAATACCACACCACTGGGCTGGCCCCAATATTGTTTCCTTTGATCCTTATCACAACCCTGCAAAATTAGAATAATGACTATCTCCATTTTACAATTTATGACAATTGAAGTTGAACGATTCAGCAATTTTCAAAGGAGACAAACAGTTTTGAATCTGAACATCAAAAAACCCTCTTACTCTAATGTAGTTGGGACAAATATTAAGTTGTATATTTCAGCTCTAAAATTAACTGAATAAACTCAAAGTGAAGGCAAGACTTGGCAATACTTTTATAAAAGGCATGGGGATTTCAGTTAGCTTCAAAGTTAGTATGAGCCCGTGGTGTTATGTTGTTGCTAATATACTATTGAGATCTCAGGGATATATTAATGGAAGTATTGTGTCCCTCACATTGGTCTACCTTTTTGTTTTGTATCTAAAGTTGATCAGAACATCTCTAAGGTATTGTTTTACTCTAGTTGCTGCATTTAAAGAAAATGGGGATGTTTTACTTGGAAAAGCAAAAACTCAAGGAAGGATTTTGTATTATACATTTTCTGTGGGCCAACGGGCATGAAAGCTGGAAGAAGGCAGCTCTCAGAATAATAAAAGAATTTCCTCACCATTACAGTACCTGATATTTGAAGTAAGTCTCCTCTGCCCACCCCATCACAGCCCCATACTGCTTGGCTAGAAATGTTCAAGTACAGGTTGGTCAGCCACTTCTTTAAGATATTGCATCAAGTTTGTGTGTTGTATCATCTCTAATGGCCCTTACAGCTCTAAGATTCTTCAAGTCTAGGATTCCTTCACTGTGTCCAGATGCATATGACCAAGTCCAATCTTGGGCATCAATTGATGAATTCCTCAGGATTGACTGCTGGAGTTAAAATGGAACAACTACGTGAGTAATGGTCCTGCAAAATAAGGGATCTTTGGCTCATTTTGAAAAGTTTTGAGGGAACGTGTTTCTTCTCCAGGCCTCTATTGACCTGCTGCCACCAGTCATGTGGTTTCCTTTTCGGGGATTTCCCAAGAATGGGAACCATTTTATCACATTCGCTTGAAATGTTGGAAAATTTGGTCTATAGCAGAGCAGAGTGTCATGGAGTTCTGTGAAGGAAGGGGAGAGATCAAGACTAAGTTTGGGGACATGAACAAGTCTTCCTTCTTAATAAGCATAGAGGCCAGCTTCCATTGACAAGGAAGGGAAATGGAGAAGAAGGGGGAGACTGAACTGGATTTCAACAAGAGGGCCCCAGGTTTAGCATTAGGCAGTGGACAGTGAGTTAGATCGAGGCACTCCCTTCCCTTGAGAGTGAAAGGTCAGGATCACAGAATAGCCTGAGACAGCATAGCTTAGTGATTACAAACACAAACTCTGGAGCCAGGCTGCCTGGGTCCAAATCTTGTCTCTAACACTTGCTGGCTGTGTCATCAAGGCAGGTTGCTTAATGTCTGTGTGTGTAAAAAATGTGAATAATGATGGTACCTACCTCATAGATTTATTGTAAAGATTAAGATGCTTAATAAATATAAAGCTCTAGAACAGAGCTTAACAAATACTAAGTGAATATGAATGTCAGCTCAATAAAATAAAAAAGTAGACTGCCCTGGTGGTCGATTTATTTATTGCACACCTACTATATTCCAGCTATTGTACTATCCAAGGCTCAGTGTGGAAGAATCTGCCTTTGGAGTCAGAAAAAATTAGACTCTAATTCTAGCGTTACCCTTAGCTGTGAGCTGGGTGGCCTTGGGCATGTTACATAACCATTCTGAGCCTCTGTTTACTCAGGTGTAAAATGGGGATAATAATAGCATGAGGCCACATAAAATTGCTGTTAAGAGTAAATTAGGTAGTGCCTATATGTATGGCAGATAGAAGGGGACTCACTAAGTGGTAATATATCCTTCCTGTAAGCTGGGACCTATATGATGAAACTTAATAGAAGTCAGTGTCAAGTCTTAAATCTCAGTTAAAAACTCAATTGCAAAATAACTTATCACTTGCACAAGTGAAGGACAAGAAGGAATTGAGTTGGCAAGAGCTCATGTGAAAAAGAGCTGTGGGTTTTAGTTGACCACAAGTTTCCCATGAGCCAAGTGATTTGGCTGCCCGAGGGCTAATGTAATTTTAGATGGCATTAATAGAAATGGTGAATTGAGGTCCCAGAAAATGATTGTTTCACTGTCCTCTGTATTCTGTGCTGGTCAGATAACTTTAGACATGTAGGACTGCATTTTGCTTACAGTGTTTCTGAATGGACAATAACAAACAGTCCAGAAGTAGTGACCCAGTTTGGGAGGCATTGGAAAACCATTTCTTGAGGATGAGATTAAAATAACTACAACACTAAGACAATATTTGAAACAGTTCTTTATTCTAACGAAAATGTTTACAGAACACACCCCACATCCAATCTGTCAGCAAATGCTGTTGACTCTTTCTTCAGAGTATATCAATAATCCAACAATTTCTCTTCACCTTTCTGCTACTGTGCTGACCTTACCCACCCTCTCTTGCCTAATTATTGCAATAACCTCCTAGCAGATCTGTCTGCTTCCACTCTTGCCCCTCAATCTATTCTCCATGCAGAAAACTGGATGGTCCTATTAAATGCAAGTCTAATCATGTCACTCCAATGGCTTCCTATTTCATTCAGAGTGTAAGTCAAAGTCCTTACAAAGACCTACAAAGGTCTTGCTGGGCCTGGCTCCCAATGCCTGTCTGACCTTATCTCCTTCTACTTTCACCCTTGCTTAATCTGCTCCAGCCACTGTAGTCTAGCCATAGTTCCTTAAACCAGCCAGGCATTCTCCTTTCTCAGGACTGTTCCACTTGCTGTTCTCTCTGACCAGACCCCACTTTGCCTAGATAGCTGCATGGCTTGCTCCTTCATATCCTTCAAATCATAGGTCAAATGTTACCTTCTCAGCGAGGTATTCTCAGTCACCCTTTTTATTTTTATTTATTTCTTTGTCAGGAAGATTAGCCCTGAGCTAACATCCTGCCGCCAATCCTCCTCTTTTTTGCTGAGGAAGATTGGCCCTGAGCTAACATCTGTGCCCCTCTTCCTCTGTTTTATATGCGAGACACCTGCCACAGCGTGGTTTGATGAGCAGTGCATAGGTCCACACCCAGAATCCGAACCGGCAAACCCAGGGCCGTCCAAGCAGAGTGTGTGAACCCAACCACTAGGCCAGCCCCTCTAAGCCACCCTTTTTAAAAGGCAACAATCTCTCCATAAAACACAAACTTCGGTATCTTCTTTCGCTGCTTTATTTTTCATCACATTGTTTATAATTGTTTAATATTCTATATAATATTATTCTGTATATTAATAGGTATATAAAATATAAAAAAGAGCCGCTCCAGTTGAATCTGGCAGGAGTTGGGTAGGCATAAACTCTGCCCTCTTTGAAGCCTGGGTAATTGAGAGTTAAATACATAGAGATACATTTGTGAACAAATCCTGGCCAAATCTGGAAGCACCACTGAGTGAGATATTCTGTACTCAGGGAGGACAACTCTCATCTTCCAAACATTGTAAGACTATTACGTGTAAGAGGTAGATTTCATCTGAGTTGCAACTTGAGTCAGAGCTAGAGCCGGTGAGTATGAAGGGAATATACACTGGCAGATATGGGATCGATCAAATAATTTGAAACCTCAGGTTGTCTCATGAAAAGGTGAACTCCGCTTGCCTGGAGGTGTACAGAAAGAGGTTGTGTGCCTACCTGTCAGCTCTGCTACAAAGGAGATTCTCTACTGGGTTGGGGATTGGACCACACCACCTTGAAAATCTTTGTGGCTCTGAGATGCTGGGGCCAAAGGTGTGTGAGCCCAAGGGTCAGGGGTAATTTACAGTTGTTTTTTAGACTGGGGAGAGGATTTTTGACCTCTGTTCCTGGAGTCCCAGAGACAAATTCTCCTCTCAAAGGTCCATTCCACCCTAATTGAGATTCCATTTCCCAGAAATTACCTGATGCTGGGCTGATGATTAGAGGCCAGCCAGGGGTAAAAGGACTGATTCCCATGGCAACGAGTTTGAAAAAACATACCATGTGGAGCATTGTCAGCAACAAGCCACGTTTGCATTATAAATAGATATTTAATTCATTGAGATAGTTTGTGATGACTTTTGCATTATAAATAGATATTTAATTCATTGAGATAGCTCTGACAGTGAATAGGAAAGTTAAATGCCAAAGCCTCTCTTTAAGCATTTCATAGCTAACTGATAACTATTTTTCCCCCTTCTAAAACACATAGAACTTGGGTCTCTAAGTGAAAGAATGGTATATGTGAGTGTTTTTAGAAAACCAACTAATGGTCCAGTGTCACAATATTTCTCACTATTTGTTTCTCATTGAAAGGTTTATCAAAATTTTCTGATTGCATGAGTATCTCTGAATCTTTTTGACCCGGGGTTCAATGTCTGGATTTCACAAGACTCTTTTTCAGTCATTTTTGCCTCATCTTCTTTCAGCTTTTCTAACTCAGAGCCTTCTCTAAATTTCAGTCCTTGGCCTTCTGCTCTTTTCTTCCTATTACTCTTTCTCGTGGTGAACAGCTGAAGCAATCAAGTGATCACTTGCTAACTTGCACAGCCTTACCGCTAGCCTTGACAGTACACTTTGGAACACCCAATGATTGGAAAACAAAATCAGCGCTGATCGAAGGATTTCTATCCTAAAACCAAGGACCAAGGATGGGCCTCCCTCCAGTGTTCAAAATGTACAGCTTGATTGAGGGTTAGGGATGGAGAGTTTGAAGGCGGAGAGTGGTGTTCAGCAGAAAGCAACAATTAGGTTTTTCTAAATTCAAATGTAAAAGCACTTTTGAGATGCAATTTTTAGAAACACTGTAAGAAATTAGTATAAGCGACTAATAGAACCTCATCAAATGGAAATCAGAGTGAGACTTTGTACTTCTACATTCCAAAGAGCTTAGTACAAATTAGTCTGTAGTACTCAGAGTGTTTCATTCTGTAAGGATTAAGTAAAATGGGATGCTTTTTTTTTCATTAAGTTGCTGGGTAAATAAGCTTCCTAGTGTAAGCATATAGGAGCTGCTTTCTAAACTTTGTTGTAACCAGGGATAAATAACTCACTGTGTGCAGCACCCATTTACACGGCTCTATTGAACAGTGTTGGCTTACAATTAAACAGCGTTGGCAGGTAAGGAACTTGAGGATCAGGTTTGAAGGGGTCATGACCTCTTCTGGGACCCATAGGTCAATTCTTCTGAGGTCTTGAATAGGTTCAAGGAATTAGGTAAGCCCCCTTCCCCCATCCAATTCCCCTAAACACTGAATTCCCACCCATGGGAAAGGTGGCATGCTGATCCAGGGAGAAAGAGCAGGGGCTCAGAATGTGAGCCAGGACTTCCATTTGGAGTCCTGGCATGGGACACTGGGAGGGCCCCTCCTCCAAACCAACCATCTCACCTGCTTACTCACTCCCTGAGATCCCACCACCAGAGGCCCATTCCTTTGGGAAAACGGGACTCTTTAGGGAGGCGCAAAGTATTCATCTTTTGTTAATTGTCCTAACTTAAGAGTGAATTCGTGTACACCCTGTGATTGTAAGGTAAGGGCCACAAAGCACACTTTGCCAGTTTCAGAGTTCTGCAGAGGGCTAATCCTGAAGTTTGAAAGCAGGTGTATTACGGACCTAGAAGTAACATGGTGAAAAGGGTGTGACTTCAGTGTTTGCCTTCCTCAGGCATAACTTGGAGAGAACATTGTTATTCATTCATTCATTCACTCATCCATTCATTCAATAATAAGATGGAAAGACAATAGGACATTCTGTTCAGTGACCATGTCTCAAACCAAATTGGAAAGTACTATTTTGGAGCCTTCCCTCCTTCCCCATCCCATCCTTGAGCTCCTTTCTCTGTACTAGCAGCCCTGTGCTCTTATTCTGTCATGGAGGTCAGCTCCAAAACACCATTTCTGCTAAGTTATAAGTGGACAAGAGACCAATAGAAAATCACTGCCATAGTTTTTGCAGTTAAATAGTGAATACTCTCTTTATTCAGAAGAATACATTTTTAATAGAATTTCATGCACCAGTAAATCAGTACAGTGAGGAGTTACAGGGGCAGGGAACTCTCTTCAGGAAACATCTCACCCTGGTAGAGCTCTCAACTCCCAGAATCCCTTGACTCAGCTCAGGTGATTAGTGGCCAAGAATGGTAGGTAGGGCTGACTCCCAGGGTAACCAGTCAGATTTTCAGGTCTCTGAAGATAAGAGAGAGGAAAGGAAAGCTCTTGTAAAGGAGGAGATTATTATATTGGGACTGGCAGTTCCACTGAGGTTCCCTGAGAGATTGATGAGGGAGAGTTAGTGCTGGTGCCTGGTTCTCCTTCTTGGTTGCACTCTTCAAGGGCTATGGTTTGGTCTCTTCCATCTGTCTCTGAATCCCTGTGTAG
The DNA here is from genome assembly GCF_021613505.1 of Equus quagga. Taxonomy (NCBI): domain Eukaryota; kingdom Metazoa; phylum Chordata; class Mammalia; order Perissodactyla; family Equidae; genus Equus; species Equus quagga. Next base: position 18,909,682 of record NC_060276.1, on the reverse strand, counting down.
AGAAAAAGACTTAACTAAGGGAGGATCCAGAACCATCAACCTGAAAATAGGTTGCATTGTGGGGCTCAGATGCCGAAGGAGCATTCAGATCATTGTTTTTCCAACAGACCTGGGTTCACAGAAGGGGGCTGACATCAGGCATTTACCTGGTTCGGAGTCGAGGCCACTTCTTCCACTCTATGGCTAGCACCACACCCAAAGCTACAACCACCACCACGATCAGGCTACTTCGGACAATGTTCCCCACAGTGCATTCCTGAGCAGCAGGTCCTGTGATGATAAAAGAGTAGAAACCAAGGCCATAGAGGTTAGCACACATAGTGTTCCCCTAATCTCTCATTGCCCCCTCATCTGGCCTCCTCCAGGTTTCACTCGGGAGCCATGTGTTGAGACTGCAGACGGGGTGGTCAGAGGCAGTGTTTATGGTGAGGCAGAAGCAGCCCTCCATTTTGGAGGTGGAAGAGGCCTTGAAAGTATCCTGTTCACTATCTCTGAGTGAATCTGAGGTCCCATCTCCTCACCATCCCTAGGAGAAAGATGACCACACTTGAGGTCTCTGACCCCAAACCTTCATAACTACATATTTGGGCTCTCTTGATGGGGACTGTCTCTGGGATCCCAGGTGTGTCATGCCAGGACCATGGAGGGATTATCCTCTCACCTGCTGCCCCCACAAGCTCCAGGAGATCACTAGGCTCTGACCAGATATCAGGGTAGGCCTGGAGGCGGTAGCTGCAGCTGTAGTTTCCAATGCCTTTTCCTTCTACATTGTTGATGACAAAGTCTCCATCTTCTGAGAACTGCTGAGGTGCTTCTTCCCCATCATGTTCCAGGACAAATTCAACACCTGGCAGGGGTCCACGGCACTGAAGGGTGATGTCCTTCCCTAGCTTGAACATGGTGCTGGGCCAGGCTGACAGGGAGGGTTTAGGGGGCTTATCTGCAACCAGCCAGGACACAGAGTTAGAAGAAGTCATCCTGAACCCAGCGCTTTAAACCCTTAGAGCTAGCTACTAAAAACTACAAAATCCAGACTCTTACTGAAGTCGCCAGGACCTTACCTGTCACCCAGATCTTCAGGGAGTCACTGTGATTGGAGGCTGCAAAGGGAGCAGAGTCCAAATAATAAATACAGCTATAGATCCCAGAATCTTCACCTCTTACTGCTGGCATCCGGAAGTCAGCCCTGTACCCGCTTGGCCTCTGTTGCTCTAAGGGCTCTTGAGTACCCTCTTTCAAAAGGACAAATGTTGAGTCTGGCAATTCCCCTTGACACTGAAGAGTCATATTTTCTCCAGGGGCCACCATGGGACCAGGTTGGGCTAATAGGCTGGGTTTGGGGAGCAAACCTAGAAGAAATTAACTTCTGGTCAGAGAGAGGAGTCCACTTTCCAGTGCATCACCCCTGGAGTCTCTGTTCAATAAAGAGGGAAGTTCATTGCTTGCTTGTCCTTGAGCTCTTCAAAAACAATTTCTCATGAACCATCTCCAAGTCTATTTACTCCATTCTACACTCTCACGCCCACTCCAGAGCATGTTCCCCTTACCTGTGACTATGAGTTCCAGGGTGTTGCTAGGTTGTATCTTGATAGGACTCGTCCAGTCAGGGTGGTAGCAGCAGCTGTAACGCCCTATGCTAGCACCAGATATATTGGTGATGGGAAATGCCCCATCATTACTGGTGGATCCCCAGAGCTGCATTGAAGTGGCTTCTCTTTCTTTGTGTAGAATGTACCCTACGCCATGGACTGGCCCTTGGCACCAGAGAGTAACATTCTGTCCCATGGGAACCACAGAACTGGGCTCAGCAAACAACCATGGCTTGGGGAATGTGTCTAGGAATAAATCAAAGATGTAAAGTGGTGAGTATGGAAACATTAATTGCTGGATTAATCCTTTATCTTTCTCCTTCTACACACAATAGTTCCCTTCGGTGGCCTAGCCTAGGCTTCCAAGAGGGATTACCCTCCTTAATTCCTACTCCAGTTGTCTTTGTCCCAGTCCTATGTCTTGTCTGTCCTTACCAGTCACCCAGATCATAATGGACTTGCTGAGATGTGATCCTCTGTTTGACATGGTCGTCTCATAGTAGACACAGCTGTAGTTCCCAGAGTCCTCTGCTCCAACAGTGTGGAGGAGGAACTCAGCTGAGTTCCCTGGAGTGCTCTGGAACTGTAACGGAACCAGGGTTCCCTCCTGCAAGAGGGCGAACCTCATGCCCTGGAAAGCCCCTTGGCAGCGCAGGGTCACATTCTTCCCAGGAAGCACCACAGGACCTGGCTGTGCCAGGAGAGTGGGTTTGGGGTAGAATTCTGAAATTAAAGAGACCACAACATGAGAGACATCTGCCCCCCACAATCTGCAAATTGCTTTTTTGGTGTTATTATAAGAACCAATATATGTTTATTGTAGAAAATAAAATACAAAAAAAACCTAATGAAGAAAATACAATTCTACCACTCAAAGATAATCATTCTTTATACATTTTTACATATTTCTTTTCCATTTACTTTTTTCCATACATGCCTATGTCATTGTAGCTATAACTATTTGCATAATTGGGATCCTACTGTATACATAGCTGTGTAGTTGAATATTTTTCACTTAACTTTATATTGTAAACATTTTCCTATGACGTTAAACAGCCTTTGAAAACTATCATTTGTAATGGCTGCATAATATGCAGCTGACATTTCAAGGTCTTTGCCCTTTCTCTGAGGGCTATCCAGCCCACCAATCTCTGACACTCTAGCTACAGAAAAAGTGGCCATTGAGCCTAAAGCTCAAGGCCAAGCCACAAAATGATTTCAGAAATAAGGCAATGTGAACTTAGCTGTGGGGATTGGACACCCCCATCTGCCTCACTTCTTTCTCCAGAAGTGAATTATTTGCCTCCCTCCTCTCGTTTGTCTCTTCTTCCTGTATTAATAAGAATACTAGCAGCTGCCTTACATGGACTGTTTACCATGTGTCAGGTACTGTCCTAAGCATTTTATCGGTGACTTTTAGAGGAAATACTTCTTCCTCTCCTGCTGGTAGCCCTTCCGCCCACTGTCCCAGGGTCAGTACGGCCTCCACCTGAATTTCCCCACTCCTGACCTGTCACCACGAGCTCCACAGGGTCGCTGGGCTCAGACCAGAAAGCAAAGTCATAATAGCGGCAGCTGTAATTCCCTCCATCACCAATGCCCACCGAAATGATCAGAAAGTGAGCTGCACTGGCTCCCGGATTTGCCCAAGACTTGTCACTAGATGCTATTTCACTTCCATCTTTGTAAAGAATAAAGCTCACGCGCTGGTGGGGCGTGGAGCAATTGAAAGTCACTCGGGCACCAGGAGTGACCACAGGGCTGGCCCATGTCTTGAAGAAGGGCTTGGGATACATTTCTAGAAGTTAAAAAACAAAACACAATGCAAAACAAAATCAAGAAAAAAAAAGAAAGAAAGATAGCCAATATAGCAAATCTTGGTTCCAGAAAGCTGCTTTGTTTTCTATAGTACTTCACTCAGAGGTAGGTGCACTTGAAAATCAAGGCAAATCCACTTTGCAGATGGACAGGAACCCCTCACCCTGACCCCTCACCTCCTTGGGCTGAATCCTCCCTGTCATCAGGGCAGGCAATAGAGGCTAGCTGAAAGAATGAATTATCATTGGGGCTCTGCTTGTTCCCTGAGCCTCAGTTTGCCCATTTGGACAAGAAGGGGAAATGGTACCTGCTCCACTTCCCATGAATATTTGCTCTATAGCTAAATGAGATAATTGATATGAAAATAATTAGAAAAATTAAATCACCCTCCACAAACCCCAGCTATTAATAACGATTATGGCTATTAATATCGTGCAGCCAGAGGCCCTGGCACTCCCAGCGCCACGCCTGCCTGGCTCTAAGATTGGACACAGGCTCCTAGGACCAGCAGCAAAGTTTGCTGTGGAGAGAGTAGTGTCTAACCCAGAGTTTGGCCTCCCCCCTCCCCCCTCACACACCCTTTCCAGCTCTACCTTTTATCACAAGCTCCAGGGGCTCACTGGGCTCAGACCACTTGAAGGGGTGCTTTTCAGTATGAGTGCGGCAGCTATAATTGCCTTCATCTTTATCCTCCATTCTTTGGATTGTAAAGAAGGCTTCTCTCCCAACAGCACCAAGTTGCTGGACAGGTTCCTGCACTCCGTCCTTATACAGAGCAAACCCCATGCCTGCCAGCCATCCTTTGCACCAGATTTGCAGTTCCTGGCCCCGGATTGGGGGGGAAGCAGAAATGACAGGTTTGGGGAGGATGTCTAGAAAACAAAATAGGGTGGAAAAGGAGTTCGAGGTTTGGAGGTGCCCAAATGGGACACTTGGAGTCACTTTGTTAGCCAAAAAGAAATCCATCCTGGACTGGTTTTTGGCTCTTCCTGTCATCCTCCTCTCGCTCTCTTCCCTACTTCCCTCCCCCATTTAGGTGCCCCTCCTCTACTACAAGCAGCACAAACCCCTTGGGCTTGGGTCTCTGTGCATTCTCCTCCCCCAGAGACAGTGCTGGAGTTCCAGGGGCACTGGAGATCACTCCGGAAGGACCCTCTGCCTTTTCTTACCTGTCCCCACAAGTTCAAGTGCTTCACTGGGCTCCGACACAGCCATCTCCTCCCATGAATGGCAGTGGTAACTCCCGATGTGGCTCTGGGTTAGGGCACCAAGGGGGAAGGCAGCCCGAACCTGCTCTGAGGCTGGGCGAGTTGCGATCCACCCGGTCCCGTCCTTCAGCAACACAAACTCCTTAGTTGAGCTAGAAGGGCTTCTGCACCAGAGGGTTAAGTTCTTCCACGGGGCCAGAGGGAAGTTGGTCTCTGCCCACAGCTCAGGCTTAGGGGTTGGCATGATTATTTCTAGAAACAGCAGAGTTAATGAAGCCATCCTCCCTTGTCCCTCCCCCTCTCCTTGCCCTTGAACCCCCTACCCAGATCACACTGCCCACCTCCCCTTTCAACCCAAATCCAAACTCTTTCTTTCCTTCTGCAGGTGCTGCAGGAAGGGGAAGCTGATGTCTCAGCTGAGCCTCAGAAAAGTGCAGAAGCTTGGGGGAAATTTTGCAGGCAGAAAAGCAGAGTTGGAGGCTGAATTTTGCCAGCAGCTTTAGCAAGTGCCCCTTCCTGGCTGTCCTTCCCTCTCAACCAGTCACTCCCTGGCCACTGACACTGACACTCTGTAGTTATTTCGGATCTCCAGAGAGGAATGTCCCAGTCAGGAGCAGGAAAAAACTCACCAGTCTCTTCTGTCAATACCCCATTGCACAGTCCTGCAAAAGAAATTGCTGCCAGGGCTCTTCCCCCTCCCGCACAAGACTTCACCCCGGCCTTCTGCCCAGGCCCCTTCCCCACCCCCTTGTACTCACCACAGCAGAGAAGGGCCGTGACTATGAAGAGCATGGTGACCCCTTGAGCTGTTCCCAGCAACCAGGCTTCTCTAGCGAGACCAGAAAAGAGATGAGAGGAGTTGCTGGGATTAGGGGGAGGGCGGAGAGAAGGGGGCGGCAATTTATGTCATTGGCTTACTCACCACCCAATAGGGATTGGATATGGCCAGGATAATGGGATATAATCTTTTCTGACATCGATGACTTTTCTTTTTGAGGGCCCCACCACCTACAAACCTCTTGCTCTTTCATGACCCACGTGCCCCCTGCCCCCTCCCCCCTCGCCAGCCTATATCATGTGTCAGCTCCCCATGGCCCCTGATTAGGCTGTTGCTGGAACTGAGATGTCAGATGTGAAAATGCTTTTGTAACCCCAGCTCTCAGAACCTCTGGAACTCAGTGTGATGGGCAGCTCTGGGTGGTGGGTGTGGGGGTGGAGGGAGAAATTTTGGGTGTTTCTCTGTCATCAAGTTTAAGTTTGGAAGCAGTTTTATTATGGCAGTATTGGTCCTCAGACTGACCTGCCTCACCTGCTTTTGTTATGAAAAGGTTGCCTAGGCAGCCGTGGTGAATTACCAGGATTGTCAGTGCTGAGCTAAGCTTGTCAGAGAGTGGGATCTCTCTACCCCGACCCAGATTATGACTCGAAATGTGCAGCAGCTTTGGGTTACGGGTCCTGTAGAATTAGATGATATTAAGCCGAAATCCATTTAACAATTTTTACTTAAAAAACAGTGACCTTCCTTCTTGGCAAGGAAAACATGCTTTTCAAGCTGCTTTCTCTGAAATCTGGTTTCTGAACTCATTCTTTGATGCAGTGGTTCTGGGCTGAGGTAGGGCCCTTGAAGCTACATTTTTTTCTAACCCCTGGCTTGGAGGTTACCCCAGTGTATGCAGGGCTCATGACAGATTCTGAGGAGAACTAGATCCCTACCGAAACTTTTTGAAAGCTCAAAGGGTGGTGGTTTTTGCAGAACACTTAGGTGGCTGGCTCCCTTCTCATTACCCAAGCACTCTGTTTGCCAGATCTCAGCAGAAAACACAGACACACGCAATCATACTCATCATCCATTGTGTATTGAATACTCCCAGGCACACAAAGGCCTATGATCATGGTGAGGGGGGTATATAGCCAGAGGCAGAGGGTAGGGGGAAGTATGTAAGGCATTCAGGAGCTGAAGCCCCCATCAGGCTAGGAGCTGCCATTTCTCTTCTTATTTTCAAGCAGAATAGCCTGAGCACAGGCCATGGGGATCAGGGAGAGAGGAGAATAGTCCAGGGGACACCAAAAGATCAAAGGAAATGTAGGGGAACCTGTTTGGCTTGACATTTTATAGGTCAGAGGAAAAAGTCTGATTCCCTGGCCCAATCCATTGCCTCATCAGGTCCATCCAGATTAAGATTATATTCTCAGAATGCTCTGCACGGATGGCTAGAGGCCAGAATGGCAGAGAGACTGGTTTCTATGGCAACTAGGATGGATCACAAGGCTCTCTAGCCCTTGAGAGCCAGAGGTAAGGGTAAAAAGTTGGGATGTGAATTGGATAATATCCTGGGAGACAGGACAGCATGGCTTCTTACAAAAGAAAAAGTTCAGACCAAGTTAATGTGGGAGACATCAATCATCCCTGAGGGGCAGGGTGGTTTGGGAAGGAGATTTGGGCATTCTCCCAGGGGGATAAGTGAATGAGGTTTTGATTACTTTCCAGTCTCTGAGAATTATGCAACTCTCCACCCTCTGGCTTGGGTGCTAACTTTCCTGTGAGGCAAAAGAGAAACAACCGGGAAGAGAAAGTATTGTCTCTTAAGCCCAGAAGGTAAGGGATACAAAGGATGTGCCCCTGTGGCTTGTCTCAACTGGGCATGACCCATTCCTGAGTCTCTGAGGAGCCTGGACTTAGCTAGATTGAGGAACACGGGGCTGGGACAAGACAGTTACCTGATTCTGAGTCTCCGACATTTCCACCTTATCCACAGCACTACCAACAGCAAGGCAACAAGCTGAATGATTAGGGACAACCTGATAGCTTCATTCAGAACGTAATTCCAGATGAGAAAGCCTGTGGCCAGAGAAGACCAGAGCAGGGGCCTTGATGGGGACAGGGGCAGTAAACACATTCATGGGGGGGGGGGGATGGTGAACATTACTGAAGGTGAAGGGAAGGTGAGACAGCAGTGACCTTCTTTTTCATGAATAATGGGAGCCTTGAAAGTATCCTGCTCACTGCCTTTGACTGATTGTGAGACCACCCCAGGAGAAGGATGCCCAAACCCAAGGGCCCTGACTTACAAGCCCTTGACTCCCCTTTCCATATCTTTCTGCGAATTGATCTGGGATCCCAGGGTTGTCATGGCCAAAGCCTTGGAGGGGCATCCCTATGGAGAGTTGTCCTCTCACCTGCTGGCCCCATCAGCTTCAGGGGCTCACTGCGATGTGACCAGATGTTAGCGTGTGCCTCTCTGCGATAGCTGCAACTGTAGGTCCCTGTGCCTTTCCCTTCAACATTACTGATGGTGAAGTCTCCATCTACCGAGAATTTTTGGAATGTTGCTCTTTCTTCCCATTCCAGAGAAAATTCAAGTACTGGATAAGGTACTCGGCACTGAAGGGTGATGGCCTTTCCTGGCTTGCACATGGTGCTGGGCCAGGCTGACAGGGAGGGTTTGGAGGGCTTATCTGCAACCAATCCAGAGACCAGAGTTAGAAAAGTGACCTTGCACTCATTACCCCCTCCCCCAACAAATGTTTCTCAGGTCCCTATCTGGTCTTCTCTTCCTTTACACTTCCACAAGATCAGTGGCTTCAAAATTTGAATGTGCATCAGAACCCCTTCACCTACTCCTTGGTGCTCTAAAGACTCCTGGGTGCCTACTTTCACTTAGGAAGACCTCATATCTGTAAGTTTCCCCTGGCTTGAATGAAAATAACTTTTCCAGGGTCACAATGGAGCTAGGCCATGCTGAGAGGTAGGGCTTAAGTAACAAACCTAGGAGAAAAGGTATCTAAAGTTTTTGGAGAAAATTCTATGCCACACTCCTACTGTGTTTTTCCTTGACTCATAACTCCAAGAGGATACAGGGCCACTAGCTCATTCTTAGAACACTGTAATGAGGATAAAATCAAACAACAGTTGTTAGGACTTGCCTACAACCACAAGCTCCACGGTGTTGTGTGATGTCACTCTGATGGAAGTCTTCCAGGAGAGGAGATAGTGGCAGCTATAGATGCCAGCATCACTGTAGGTCACATTGTTGAGGAAGAATGACTCGTTGTCATCGATGCTGGTGGTATCCAACAGCTGAAGTGGTTTGTCTTCTCCTTTCTTATAGAGTGCAAGCCCCACTCCATCCACTGGCCCTCGACACCACAGGCTCACATTCTGACCCATTTGGACCACGGGACTGGGCTGAGCAAGTAGCCAGGTCTTGGGGAAAGTGTCTAGGACAAGATCCAAAAAATAAAGGGCTAATAGTCTGACTTCCCCCTCCCACTACATAGAGCTTATTTCCTCCTCTCCCTCCAGTCCACCCTTGGCAAATCCCACCCTAAACCGAGTTGTACAAATTCTGCTCCCTTCCCCACTGTTAGCCCTCGCTGCATGATTAGGTTTCCTGGGGTCCCAGAAGGAGTTGTCTATCCTTGGCCCCTAACATAGGTCCCATGGCATCCCCCTCTTACCGGTTACCCAGATTTTCAGGACATCACTAAGAAGTGAACCCCTGTTTGACCCATCATAGTAAAAACAGAGGTAATGTCCAGCGTCGTGGATTTTCAAAGCCCGGAAGAAGAAATGTGCCTCATTTTTTATTGGCCTCTTGCGGTAAAAGGACTTCTCCAAGTCTTCAAGCCTTATTAAAGCAAAGGTCATTCCATAAATTGGCCCTTGACACCTGAGATTCAGGCTTTCTCCAGGTGCCATGATGGGCCCAGGATAGGCTGTCAGAGTTGGTTTGGGATAGAGTCCTAGAAAGGGAAGAGACCCTGAATTAGAGGTAGGATGATTCTTCCCTATTATCTTCTGGTTTTATTTTCCTAGTTTCTTTAGATAGAAAGTAGTAGCTGAATTTTACCCTCTTCTCCCTCTCTCTTCCTTGAATCTCTGCCTCTTCTAGGAGGTAATCAAGGGTAGTAAATTCACTTGTGCCCTTGCTCTCTCACCAGACTCTGTCAGCTCCACTGAGCTCTAACTATGTGTAGGGGTGTGTCTCAGTGGAATATCTACATCTGTAATTCCCTGTATCTTTAGGTCCCTGAAATGCCAAATGTAGTTCTTTGACCACTCCGGAAACCAAACTTTTGAAAATAACTTTGATTCCATCTTTGTAGAGTACGAATGCTACTGCAGTATTAAGGACAGCTTTTGAACACATTAAGCCCACATAAGACCCTACTTCCCACAGGAGACTGGAAGAGGCCAATAAGGAAGGATAGGACAGTAAATCCGCAACCCAAAGAAATCTCTGTTAGTGGGGCCACACCCTCATTTCCATGTATTATTCTCCAAGGAGATTATAATACAAAATAGAGGGCAAACCTCACTCCCATACTACTCCTCCTTACCCGCCCCAATCCCAGGTAGACCCACCCATTCATTATTGGAAGGATCACCTCCATCATATACTCATTGAGTATTTGGATGTGTCAGGCATCCTGTAGGCCTAGGGATTTATAAGTAAAGATGACACAGTCCCCACCAGCCAAAAGTTCATGGCCTAGTGAGGTATACCAGTGAACAGATAACTGCAGAAGTGTGTGTTATTGGAATCTATGCTGGAAGGACATTCATACAACAAACATCCATACACACAGTTCAAACAGACAACCCTTTGTTCTTTGATCCTCAATAAAAAGCTATACTAATAAAATTAATATCTACCATTTATTGAGAACTTATATGCCAGGCACTGTACACATTTTATATTTAGGCAAATCCTCACAACAACCCTGTGAGGTAGGCATTATTATTATACCAATTTTGCAAATCAGGAAACTGAGGCACAGAAAGGCATCATACAGTAGGTTGGACAGATTCCATTATCCCATTTTAGAGTAGGGGAAACCAAAGCACACAGAGGTGAAGTGACTTGCTCAAGATCACACAGGGAGGTGGTGTCAGAGGTGGAACTAGAAACCAAGATTACTGCTTCTAAGTCCAAGGTGCTCTCTGTAGTGCCACAGCTTTCCCCAAGTGTATTTAGCTTAATGGAGGAACTAAAGCAAATGTGGCCAATTCTGTCTAGAAGCATCCAGGCCATGGAACGGGGGAGTTTGGGCTGGGGTGTATGTCTGGCAGTTGGACATTTTGGGGAGCCTTCTGTTGTAAGGGGTACTGCCTTACTGGATTTATATATAAAGGACTAAAATAATTTATAAAGCCATTTCTAAAATATGAACTATCACTTTCTTTGTCATTTTTTATTTTTTATCACCAGCATTAGCAATTCATTCTATTTTCCACACTTAAAAATAATAATCACAAATACAATAAAAATACATTTAAAATTTAAAAAATCAGTTTATAAGACTGCAATGGCAGTGCCTGGCACATATTAAGTGCTCAATAAATATTAGTCAAAGGAATGAATAAATGCACGATATTCAACAACTAGAGACTAACAAAGCTGTGATGAGCTGAAGCTGCTGGACATTTGGCTGGGCTCACTCGCTAGCCAAGCGATTGGCTCCCACACATCTGCCTGGTATCATGTGTGATTCTAATTTGCATCTCAGTAAAATGTCAAATAACTCTAGCTCTCGGGCCATGCAGGGCCTAGCAACTGGCCAAGGAAAGTAAAATCAGAAACCCTGGCTCATCCAGCCATGATCCCAGGGACAATGATCATCAGACCCCAGCAGCCATAGCCACACCCACCTGCCACAATCAGCTTCAGGGGGTTGCTGGGCTCTGACCACAGGGTGGGGAGCATCTGGATATGAGTGCGGCAGATGTAAACCCCTTCGCTCTCAGGTGTCATGTTGGCAATGGAGAATATGGCCACTGTCCCGGTTGGGACTTGGTAATCCACCGGCTCTGCATATCCCTCTTTGAACAGCATGAATACCAGATCCTGCAGCCAGCCATGGCAGAGTATATTAACATTACATCCAGGAAGAGGGGAGGTCTCAGCCTGGATCCAGAAGATCGGCTTGGGCAGCTGGCCTGGAAGGAGAGAATGAACTGGAATTCAGGTAGAGCAAGGATAGTACTGCTTGGGGAACAGCAGAGGAGAGTTCTACTTAAATGAACCTTACCTGTATGATCCTTATTTGCCACCCCTCCTTCCCCCAGCTCAAGTCTCCCCCACATTGAGAACCTGCCTTCTACATCTGTTCCAGAGTCTGCATCCTTATTCTGCATTGCACTTATTTACTAACTGTGGAATGTCTGTATACATGCATTCATGCATTTGAGGTAAACAAATGAATTAATTAAATGAACTCTGCTCTGGGAAGGCAAGTTTGAATCCCAGGAGCTGGAGTTTATTCTTAATTATCTCTCTCGGTCTTCTTACCTGGTGCCTTCAACTCTAAAACTTTACTAGGCTCTGACCAGCCTGTCTCCTTCCAGTAGCAGCACCTGTAAAGACCTGTATTGGACTCAGTAAGGGCACCTATGGGGAATGAAACTTGGAAGGTCTTGTAGGAAGGGCGGATCCAGGTCATCTGTGTCTTATCCTTCAGCAGCAGGAACTTGCTTGAAATCCGAGAGGGGCTTTTGCACCAAAGTGTGATGTTCTCCCAAGGAGCCTGGGGGTAGTTGGTCTCTATCCACAGCTCCGGTTGAGATTGTATCGCTGTCATTTCCAAAGATCACAAAGATATGAGCAGTCCAACCTCCTCCCTCCCCATAACATGCTCCCTCAATGTCCCTTAAAATAAGCCCCTACCCAGATTCCTCCTTTTGTCTTCCCCTGGGGACAGGAGTATCTGCTTGTGTGGGGGTGGGATGGGGACCCAGGATATTTGTTCAAGGAATCCAAGTGAGTTGGGGAATAAACTGTCAAGTCTGGCTTCCTTTCCATCTGAGATAAAGCTCTTTACTATTCTACGGGAAACCAAGTCATGAAGTGAGGGACTCTGATTCCCAACCAACTCAATCTGGGAATTGTCTTTGGGATCGCAAAGCAGTTATGTCTAGGCCATGCAGGCAGGCCGATGTCTACGAGCCTTCAGGAAGGAAGGTACCTGAGGTGGCAGAATTCACTTACCCACTGATGTCATACCCAGACTCAGCCCTGAAAAGAGAGAGTATGGTAAAAAAAAAAAAAAAAAAAAAGTGCCTCCTTGTTGTCCCTACCCACCCTGAAATCTCAATACTCTCCTCTCCCTCCCCAAGGTACCCACTCGCAGGGGTACTTATGATAGGCTCACTTGCCCCTCACTCCTTCCTTGTACTCACGAATGCAAAAGAGCAAGAGAGTGAATTTCCACAGCATGGTAGCCCCCTTCCCTGGCCTGTCCAGGGTCATGGGGCCTCTGGGACTCAATGTGCGCTTTGAGTCTTGAAGGGCTTTGCCTCTCAGCAGGTGGTGAGATCTAAAAGCAGAAGTGTTTTTACTCAGGGGATTTGTCCTGCTCCTTAAAGTTTAGTCTGAATCACTAAACTGCGCTTGACAACCCTACCTTCCACTCCCTCACAGGCATACAGGGTATTACAAGATCACCTGCTACTTCCTCTCCTTGCCCCTTTTCCCCACTTTGCCCTCCTCCCACCCAAAGTCTTGCCTGTTATCTAGGGTGTCAGATTTGCTGAGATGTCTGTTTGTCCCTGGGATCTCAGAGGCCCAGAGGACGACCTAATCCAGGCCAGCAGAAGCCCCATGGGTTGAAGGAGATGAGAGGTATAAAGAGTCACCTTTTCAAATATATATATATAGTCTGAGTCCTCCAACAACCTAGCAAAGGAAGCATTCCTATCATTCCCATTTTTCTGGCAAGGAAACTGAGGCTTAGAGAGGATATATAATTTGCCCAAAGTCAAAAGATATTAAATATCAGAGCCAAAATTCAAATTTTTAAACTCCAATGCCTATGCTCTAAAACCAGCATTTAAACTCCCAGAGGCAGCCCTTGTCCTCTTTCTTAGCCTCCTTCACCTTTCCCATTTCGTCCCATCCAGGCTTTACCATCTGTGGAATGCTTCAGATCCAATATTGCTCTCATTCTTATTTCTTGCCCCCGAAAGCTCAAAACCCCCATTTCAAGTAGGTGTTGGGGAATCAAGCTGCTTGAGCTAATTAATATGAGGTGTAAACGACTTATTGGCCACCCATAATTTGTAAGCATTTTTGTTCATTGCTCCTAAGGAAAAAAATAATTGTTTGAATTTCGGGGAATCTGGCAAAAATATTGAGTTCAGGGAGGCCTTCTCATTTTCCCCAAAATCACAATTGACCACAGACCCCTTACCCTTTCCTGTCTCTCCTCCCGCTTCCCCTACCCAGCGTATCCTTTTGCCAAGGGAAGGTGTATTTCCACCACACAGACTGAGGCTAATTCTCCTCCACCAACAATCTATTCAGAGTCTGAGGTCCTATCTCAGTGGAGTGGGGTAAAGGCAACTCCCAGAACAGAAAAGAGTTGATTTCTCTTCCCCAAACTGATCCTAGTGCCACAGCCTCTAACTTGCTCCAGCCCTAACATGGGGTGGGATGGAGGAGCAGGAAAAAGGCAAGATTCATTTTCAAACATCTGGGCTGTAGGAAGCAAGTGGACAGTCAGAGATCCAAGGAGACACAGTTTCCTTTTGCATTTCTCACTTTACACTTAGATTTACATGAAGGATGCTCAAATTACCTTCTCTGAACTTTTCCTATCTGTAAAGTTGGGGGATAATATCTACCTAGCATTGTTGTCATGTTGGATCAGAGATAACATATGTACAGTGCCAGATGCAAAGTGAACATTTCATAAAGAGGTGACTATTTTTCTTCTTCCCAAAGGAGGCATCAACCTGGTATAGGACTCTAAATTTGCTCTTTCTGTCTCAGCTCCTAGAGCCCCTTGTCCCCACTCCTCTCAGGGCCAGGCCCAGGCCCAGGCTAGGGCGCCACCCTGTTGCTTTGTTCCCCTGAGGCTTTGGTCCAGGATTTATTGGGGAAGCTGGATTGTACTGTCAAGGGAAAGGTTTAACCTGGGATTCTGCCCAGGAATTCATCTGAGATCCAGCCTTGCCACTTGGACCCCTAAACCAGAGTTTTGCCTCCTCCGGGCTTGAGTGGAATCATGGAAGCTAGGCTTCTCAGCATAGCTGACACGTCCCCAAATCACTAAGGAAACCATACCATTTATATTCAGCCATAAATGATGAACCTTATACCCAGGGAATGTGGGAAGCAGCCAGAAGGTTCAGGTTAATTGGCCACGCCCATTTTTGGCCTTTCACATTCGAACCCCCACCCCCAACTTCGCCTGTCTAGCCTTTTTACCCTCTGCTTCTACTCCAACCCAAGCACTTTCCCCTCCCTTAGGCAGCGCCGCAGTGCTTCTGAGGGTGTCATATCCGAGATGTCTAATGGCTCGCCCCCTGAATAGCTTTGAGGGCTCTAGGAATCAAAGGGGTTGGGCTCGGCGGGGTGCTGGGTACATGCTCCGCTAAGGGTTTGGAGGGAAGACTGAGAAGGAAAAGGGAAGATATCTACAGTGCCCAGGGATTCTCGGCGAGGCAAGGCTGCGCTCCGGGGAGGGAAGGAGAAAGGGAAGGATAAAGGGGGTGGGAGGACAGACTGGGGAGCAGTTTGATTTACGGCAATTAATTACAGCAGGGAGACTATTTTGGGGTTTTGTTTAGGATCTGATGGCCAGTATTTAATCTTCAGCCACAGGACTATGCGCTCATTTGCAGGTACTTACGGTAGTTGAAGGCCCGCTCCGATGTTGGAGATTCTCCAGTGAGCTCCTCCAGATGCAGCAAACTGCCCGGCATGAGAAGAGCTGTCTAAGGACAGCCTCTCAGGCTCCACGCCCCGCCTCCCTCTCTCCCCCGCCTGCTCGCTGGCCGGCTCCAACCTCCTCCCCTCTCTCCGCCAGGCTCTGGGAGTCCACCTACACCAACTCTGCCTGACACCTGCAGTCCTCTGACGACCGGGATTTCTACGCCCCTCCCAGATCCCCGCCTCTCTCCTGACTCCCTGCAGAGGTTGCTGGAGCCAAATTCAGGCCCCTGCCACCTCGCCTGTCGCTCAGAGTTTCACTGGGTCACTGTATTCTGGAGAGGAGAGGACCAGCTCTTAAGACTGCCAAAGCTGTAGATCCCTCCTCTCAAGCTCCCCAATGCCTTTAAAGGGATCTCAGATCTTCCTCTGCCCATTTAATGTCCCACTTATGCAGAAACATTGCCACCATGGTTTAAATGCCTACTATGTGCCTCTGGGCCCTGGGCACCTACTTTTTCTAATCTTCATAGCAACCTTACAAGATGTGTTACTTCCCACACTTTTACAGATGAGGAAACTGAAGCTCAGAGAGGGTTAAGTAACTTGGACAGCCTTCAAAGTCCAGCTTCGAACCAAAGCCCAAGCTTTAGAGACAGAGACATACAAATTTGGAGTTCAGTCTAGATTCCACTATTCAATTGCTGAGTGACCTCAAGTAAGTGAGTTAAACTCTCTGAGTCCCAGTTTCCCCATCTGTAAAATAAAGAAAACAACAGAAGCTACTGCACAGGAGTTTGATGAGATAGTGCAAATAAAACTTATAGCACAGAAGGCCTGGTACATGGGACGCGCTTAATAAATGGTAGCAGCTGCTGCTACCATACTACTAGTTCTACTTATTATTATTAACCTGTAAAGCGTTCCCAAAATGCCTTAAAGTATGGTGATTTCAATGATGTGGACAACCTTTCACAAATTTAGCCGACTATGAAAGGCTTTTCGAAATGATAATGTATGGATAAGATACTAACCAAAGCTCCTGAAATACATTATATGATGAGATTAAAGTATAGCATCCGATGGACTCACAGATCAATTGATTGTTGCAAGAAATAGCTAGATTTTTTCTTCATGTGCATTTCTACCCTCATAAAAGATTAAAAATTATCTAAAGAAAAATACTGTAATTTAAAAACAAACTATGTAAAAATGAAGTAACAGTTCTTTTAATAGGCAAATTGAATACTATATCTTCATGAGTCAAGTGCTTTCAGTTGTGTCTTCCTGACACCCTCTATTCCTACACATCATAATAAACTGCAGATTATCGCATAAGGAATAGAATAGCCATATGAATATAAATATGTGACTTTTTTGTGAAAGTTATTTAACCTCTTCAAGTCTCAGTTTTCTTATTCATAAAATGGGGATAATAATTGTGCTTACCGTCACACAGAGTTTTGGGTAGGATTGAATGAAAATCCTCCTATAAACCACTACATAGTGCCTGGGACACAGCAAGCATCTATTAATTTAATAAATGTTTGTTGAGCATTTTCTTTGTGCCAAGCATTGTTCTATTCGCTGATAATTCAGAGAATGGTAGTTTCTGCTCTTAAGAAGTTTGTGGTCCAAGGATAAACAGTGATAGAGAACAAGTAGGAGATAGCCAGAGAAGGGGGTGCGGCGAGAGTCAGAGGATTGACATAGGAAAGGCCAGCAAGTAAGGTATGGACAACTGCAAGCTGTTTGCTGTTACTGTGTGCCTAAACTAGCACAGTGGAAGCAGAGAAGGAAGGGAGAGTCAGGATTTCTAAAACATTTAGGAGGTAAAATTGGCCAAACATGATGGTTATTTGGAATACAGTAGTGATAATTATTATCTGTCAGGGTGGAAATATCCATGTCAATTTGAAAACATTTATAAAGAAATCATTATGATAGTACCAGGCACTAAGTGCTTTATAAATATTAACTCATTTTATTTCCATAACAACACTATGGGATAGCTATCATTATCAGCCCCATTTACAGATGAAGAAACTGAAACAGAGTCATTAAGCAAACCACTCAAGGCCAACACAGCCAGCAAGTGGCAGAGCTAGGATTCATATCCAGGTAGTCTGTACTACAACCCCAAATCCTTTTGTTTCCTACTTAAACCACTTTATTGATTTTAATACATCTATAAAAAGTCTTATGTAGACAAGGTTTCTAAAACTTTTTATGCAAAGTAACTGAACAATCTAGCTCTTTCATTTTTTTTATTGAGGTATAATTGACACACATTATACTAGTTTCAGGTGTACAACAGAATGATTTGATTTGTATATACTGCAAACTGCAGTCCCATATTCTTAACCACTACCCTATGCTGCCTCTGCATTGGACGCTTGGAATACTAAAACTAAAAAATTTAAAAAACAGCTGTGAAAGTGCTTAGTGAAACAGAAAAGCACCAATCAAATATATTGTTAATAGCCTAGTAAAAAGCAATGATAGTGTCCCCCAGCTCTCTGCAAGTCTTTGGGCTGAAGATTGTGCTCTTGGACCAGCAGCCTGAATCTAGAGCCCAGTTCCCCCACTAACTGGCCACGGAAACCTGAAAAAGGTCCTGGGGCTGTGTAAGTGAGAAGATCACTCACTCTTGCCTTTTGCTCTGGGACACTGTAAAATCTTGAAGGGAGTTATTATTCAGGCTTCATAGAAGCCCCTCATTCAAACTCTGGCTGGCAATTGAGATATTAGAAGCTCCACCTCCAAGCTACCTTTGTGGGTCTTGAAACTTGCAGCCTGCCTACAGAAGGAGAAACATTCTCTGGCCGATCTCCCTAGAGAAAATTTGAATGGCCCAATATTTTAAAGCTGGTAGTAAAGACCAACAGGGCTTGGGGCTGTGACTTAGCTGAGATGGAGTTCTTGACATTGGCTTTTCTGGGCTTCCCCCATGAGGAATACAGCAGGCCTGTGGCTCTGTGACTCTGAATCTCTCATGCATACACATTCCAAGAAGCCTGGATTTTATTCTGGTTTATTACTCTAGAGTTGGCTGATATTAAACAACTTTTCTTGTAGGAAATATTTTGAGAATTACCATCTTATTCCTAACGGTCAGGGCCTCTCTGACTCTCCATCCCTTAAACTGGTGGGAAGAATAGGAGGGGGCTGCTATGGAAGTTCCCACCCTCACTGTCCTGGGAGGTGGTGATACCAGAAAATATTCCTGATCCATACCCCTTCTCACTTTCACACCTTGAGCATAAGGGCTGGAAGAGGGTTTCTCCTGAAAAAGCTTCATAATCACCTCTTATGGATTATGAGACAACTGTTAAACACAAGATTTTATTGAGTACATACTATACACATTGAAGTAGGGAGAGTGGTGGACTGTAGGTTTGGGACTAAATGCGATTTGTAAGACAAGGTTTCTAAGCTCCAAAGACTCTCAGCCTGGAGAGAAGGAAAGAGTAACTATCTTACTAAAGCTGTACTGGGGGCCAGAGGAGTGCTAAATAAACTTCAAGAAGGTCGAACTCAAAAGAGGTGAGGCACCAAGGGTGATCTGGGGAGCCTTTCTCCATAACTGAGTCCAGTGTAGGATGACGAGATTTTTAAAGCTAAATCTATCTTATAGTAGCCCAACCAGGAGAAGCACAGGCCAAAGCTAGCCTTTTCCCAGTGATGTGGTGGAGCTGGCTAGCACTAGTTCAGGAGAGCTGAATGTGTGCATCTTATCAACTCATCATTCAGTAATATCACACTGGTAGCTTAAAATTGTCCATGGTCAGAGAATTTACACCACTGAATAAGCAAATGCAACAAATCAGTTTTTTCCAGAGTGCTGTTTCTTAAACATTTACTAGCAAACCACATTTTTCCAGCTTTACGTTTTAGGATACTGATTCTCACTGGTAAACAAGAACTACCAAGAATCCTGGTAATTTTCTTACATTCAAGAGAGTCAGGAGCATTGTGGTCCACTCCTCCTCCCCCTACTTCACTGCTGTGTAAGCCACCTAAGGACTGTGTCAGATCTCTAGACAATTTGATGCATTCAAAGTTTGCTAATATGTTTCAATACCCTCCCAACTCCCCAGTAAGTCTCAGCCATCATCTTCTGTAATGGAGAGGGTAGGTGAAGTAGAAAAGTAAGGAACTGAGATGGGACTAAACAAGTGGTGTTCTGAGACAGTGAGGAGGCCCAACCAGACAGGTTAGGTTCCAACAGCAAGACTTGGTGGGAATTTGAGCTTTGGAGGTGGGAAGTATCTCCTTTTGGAGGTGCAAAGGCAAGTGGGGACCTGCCCACAGAGCTTGGGTTTCAACTTATCCTTTATCAAACATTTCAATTATTAAGGGCACAAGTTGGGACACTAAGTCACTTCCAGAATCTATAACTGAGGGTATTTTCAGGACTGTGAAGGAAGATACCTAGAATAAATCAAATACAAATAATGAACCAGAACTGAAACTTATTTAATCAAAATACTCTCATTGTGAGCCAAAAGGCATAGAAGTCTGTGTGATCAGGCTTCTGGATGCCTGTCACAAAGCAAACCAACAGTATGATTACATAGGTGAATTTAACTTAAGGTTAATGTGTGGTTAGAGAAAATGAGGTTTTGCTGTGTTCCAATCTAACAGGGCCACAAAGTTCTGTTTGGCCCATGTAACCTTTACCAAAAAGGTAAACTACTGGCCCACTGACCCCAAATAATAATCCTTCTAGCATCACAAGATGCCTTTTACTTATGTGAGAAACAGCGAGAAGATATGTGTGTGCTTATACGTTGTGTACATCTGAGTACACGGGGATGGGAGTTCAGGGATAGACTTATGAAATGAAAGAGGGCTCTGAGGGTAGGCTTCAAAGTGTTTCAGTGTTCCCTTTTCCTGTGTTGGAAGAAGTTGATGGCCACAGAAGGGAAGATGTGGGCTCAGCTCCACTGCCTGGGGTGGGCAGGCAGAGTGGCTCCTATGAGCAGTTTAGGTCTGACACAGGTAGGATGCCTTAAAGTGCCAGTGCCAGGAAAGCTCTTTTCTGCTTCAGAGTCTGACTTGCCTCCAATGTGTCCAAATTGTAGGCATTCTTCATGGGCATGGTAAAGAGGATGTGGGAGGGGAATGTCATTTGGGAACTTTTATTCACTTGTCCAAACCAAAGCATAGAAGTCAACAATTGGCTTATTTTATTACCATTTATTGTATGATTTACCAATTATATAATTAAAGTTAAATGGAGACATCTAAACTGCAAGAGCAACACAAATTAGCAATTTAAAAACACATCACTGCAACATCACCCACTGTTTACAATCTGTTTCTAAAAATATCAGTTTGCAGGCAAGCATTTCAATGTACATACATCTCTTTGAGTTCTACTTATTTTATGCTTTAGAACATGGTCAAATTTTCTAAAAGATCCAAGTACCCTTGACAGAGGGCAGTGGAAGGCTTTCTTTCTCATAACAAGTCTGTTAATTTCATATAGTTTGTTGCTTTCATATTCGCCATAAAAATTATTTTTTCTTATTTTATCTATCATATTTCAATGTCTCCCTATTCCACTCACCTTTAATTATTCTCTTGCTGTATTCACATCTTTTCTCCCATTTATCCCTCCTCCATCCCTTACCATCTTCTTTTTTATTTTTCTTGTTTCCCCTTGTCATGCAGAGAGAGAGAGACACAGACAGAGACAGAGAGACAGAGAGAGACACTTAATAACAACTTGGTCAACATTACATTTTTACTTCATTTTTCACTAATTACTCTGGCAAAAATGCAATTAATCATAAAACTAAGATCTACATTCTATTAAGAAACTTGGCTTTGTAAGTCAATTTAGTCACTTATCTCCGGGAGCTCCCTCTCACAGGGCTGCAGCTGTTTGTGGTAAAGCCAGTAGTTTTGGAGTTTTGCTGACAAATGCCTCGAAGTCATCTTGATTGTCAAAGATTCTTCTCTCGTCTTCAGATAGGAAAGATAGCTTGGCTGGATGGTTCACTCAGGGCTTCAGACCCAGGAACTTCAGCTGGTAGTAGAGCTTGTTCCAATTTTGGCTCTTCCACTGTAAGTAAGGTATAGTCAGGTGTCAGTCCTATGTTTACCTTGTTGAAAATCAGTTCTTTTTTCTGGGCAGCTTGAAAGATGATTTCTTTTTCTTTCAAGTTTAAGAACTGTACAATTATGTGGACTTTTAGTTTGAGAGGTATATTTGAGTGGGGACCTGTAAATTCTCTCTGTATGTAAGTTGAGATTTATGTTTAGCTCTGGAAAAATTTTTTCAGTAGTTTCCTTAATAATAGTTTCAAGATTATTCTCATTTTCTGTACCTTCAGGGGTGCCAGATACACGAATATTATACCTCCTTGATGTGTTTTCAAGATCTATCATCTTTTCTTGTACTGTGAAGAGTTGTTTGCTTAAAACTTTTGTCCTTTGAGACTGAAGCTCAATTTGGTCCTCATTTGTACTGATTCTCTCTTCCATGATATTTATTTGGTAATTTTCCTCTCTCAGCATTTCTTCCAATCCTGCGACCTCATTCATCAGTATCCTGTAGTCTTTGACGAGCTTTTCCTGTGTGCATTTTAAAATAGCTGCATGATCCTGTATCACTTTGAGAGTGGAAGATATCAGCTCCCGCATGTTGGGCCTTTTTTTGTGTTCTGCCTGCTGCTCCTCTGGTCCAGCTATATCTCTGAACTCTCTGAGGTCCCTGCTTCCTCTGCAGTGTCACAATACTTCTCGCTCGCTCCTAAGCTTATTTTCATCATTTTTCTAATTCTCTTTTAAGCTTAAGTAGTTTTTGTTTTCTTTTTTTCTGCTCTCATAGTTGAGGATTCCGTTGGCTTTCGAGGTGCTTCCTGAACCTCAGAAATTTGGTTCTGCACACAGCTGTTCTCTCTGTCCTCTGTTCTAGAAGCTTAAGACCTGGGGAATTTTAATCGAAGTTCAGCACCTATTTTAAACTGAGATCTTCAGAAACACTATAGGAAATTAAGGTATGATTTACTGATGTGCTTTCCTCTAATAGCATTGGGAGTAAGAGCTTCATAGCCCTACAGGTAAGATAAAGAAATACATAAATAAAAAATAAACGCACATATATAAATACGTAAGTGCACTAAATACCTGAATACATAAATATATACACATACAAATATAAATAAGGGCACAAATATATAAACATGGAAATAAATATGTACATAAAATGAGCCTCATGTAGTTAGAATATTTAGCTTCTCCCTGTCTGGGGGTACACAGAATATGTTTCTGATTAGCAACTAGTTTCTTTAGAATTATAAAGTAGAAAGTGAGAGGAGTTCTTCTACATGTTCAGTGGTTGTGGAGAGAGATTTTGACTTTGTGTCAGGGGGCTTGAATTTCAGTCCTGGCAGAGCCACTTACTAGCTGTGTAATTGTGTGGCATTTGGCAAGTCTCCTTCTCCTCATCAGTCAAACGAGTATTGAATAACTGTGAGTTAAATCTGAATCTAGAACTCTCTGTTATCCTCAGCCTAATTATGTTTTTTTTTAATCTCTTTACAGTGGTAACTGGGGTTTAGATTGATGATGATGGTGGGAGTGGAGACAGGACAGTGATGGGGAGGAGGAAATTTGAATAGAACTCGAATGGATACCCTCTTGGGTCCTATAGTGCTATCTTTCTTTTTGAACCATTAAAAAATATGTATTCAGTTTGATTATACCCAAAGTATTGTAGAAAGTGGTGAGAGATAAGAAAATAAAGATAAACTCTGCCTTCAAGAGTATGATCTAGTAGGAGATTTATCCATGATCACAGCTAAGTATAATATAGTACAGAGCATGGTAAGCATTAAAAGACAGAGTGTCAAACAAAGCATTACAGAAGCAGAGAGGAGAAAACAGTTCATTCTGATTGGCAGCACTTAGGAAGTTCTTCATCCAAGTTCCCCAGTCTCAAGCATCCCTATCATTATGCATGGTGAGGGCACCTATGAGGCTTCCTATTCCAAAACATCTGCCTCACTCACCTGATGTCTCCCTGACATTCCACCATATAATTCACTTTTTTTGGAATACAGGGCAAAGAAGTGCAAAGTATGGCAGCACAAAGTGTGTGGAGAGTGACTGGAAATGAGGCTAGAGACATGGGCAGGATCCAGATAGTTAAGGGCCATGTGTGCCCAATAGTACTTTTTAGTAAAATTTCTTATTTGAGCCAAATTGAAAGACCAGGTCATGATCTAGCTGCAAAGGGAGAGCTTCTAACCAAGCAGAAAATGACCTTATCTAGCTCCTAATGCTCCCCGACGTTAGTTATGCTATCCTGGGCACAGATCCTCAGGGACAGGGCTCAGAGGCCACTTTTTGAGCTGACTGTCCACCTGTCCCTCTAATTCAGGCTCCTAGTAGTTCAGGTTTCTGTTTCAAAAGAAAACAAAAACTGGAGATGGGGTACTTTACAATTAGAGTTACTTAAATTAAATATCCATGTACAAAAAGGTTGGCCCTTTTCAGAGGTCTGGTAATTTTTAAATCAGGGTCTGTCCTAGACTCCGATGTGTCCAAGAAGATAACTGTCAATGGGGTTTGGAGGAGGACAGTTTAGAGGGGAAGATGATGTGTAGGGAAGAGAAAATCAAAATTTGGTGCAATAAATTCAAATGCAAAAGGTGCCGTAAATTCAAATTCAAGTTCTCATCTGAATTCTCAGTAATACTCAAAATTGCTACAGGAAATTAGTATAAGCATTTGATGGGATTTGCCTAGTAAAAATTAGAACAGCTATTTGGTACCTCTACATTGAAAACAACTAAAGAACAGCTTTTAGTGCTCAGAATACTTAGGTACTATGAGAGCTTAAGCAAATAGAATTTATTCATTGTGCATTGATTCAAAAGTATTTATTGCACATCTACTTTGCTTTCTGGTTCTGAGGATACGTGAAAGAACCAAACAGAAAAAGCCCCACATATAAATCAATGAATAATTTTTCTAAATATCTGGGTAAATAAATTTTTTAATGCATGAGTATAAGAAGCTATTTTCGCAACTTTACTAAAGATACACAGCTGGGCTTTGCTGCAAATTATGCTAACTGAATTTTTGGACGTCATTTAGTAGTGTCTGGGATTGGTTGGGGTGTAAATGACTCTGAAGAGATTTCTGGATGACCTTATCAAATCTCCTTTCTCTGAACCACTTTTTTCAGAATCAAGTGAGTAGGGGAGGAAGGGTTGGAGAGTAAGAGAAAGATTATGAAAAGCCTTCTACATGTTTAGAAAGGAGGAAAGGAAAAGGTTTGGCCACTGGCATTAAAGATCTTTTTGATGGACTGTGTAACCTTTCCCTGCAAAAAAGTTTTTCTTAGTATTTTTCACAAGATCTCCAGAAACGTAGGATGGCATAATCCAGTGGGGAAATTGCAGTGACAAGGAAATCTACGCTACAATTGTCGTTAGGCACTATGATGTTAAAAATATATATTAACTAATGGAAATAGTGCAGGACACTAATTAAAGTATCCAAATGACTTGTCATTATTAATAACTCTGTACTTCAACAAGGAGCACTTGCTGTGGAAGTTCTGTGACTATCCTGGGCACAGCATGACAATATTTTAAAAATATGTACACCATGAAAGAATCCCACTTGAAATAGCTGTAAGATGGCGCCAAAAAGTTACCAAGTGGAACTTAGCACAGACTTGAAGTGGAAATTTGTTCTTATGACCTCAGGAAGTAGTTTAAATTTTATACTCTTTGAAAATATATAGACTTAATAACACATACTTTCTTGAATTTCAAATGGTTAATTCCAATGCTTATTCATTTAACCTTTATTTAATGTCCACTATAAACAAGGAACTGTCAAATATTTAGTGGAATAAGATGGGTGAAAGATGGAAGGAAGGAAGGACAAAAGAATGCAAAATCCTCTGCACATACGTTGGCAGTGCAAAGATTAATATAACACATTCACTCCCATTCTAGTAACTAAAAGTCTAGAAGTGGAGCAAAGACATGTAAACAAGTAAAAGTAAAAGTACAATGTGCTAAAGTTTGATAAGAAAAGTGCAGGAAAAATGGTAATGGAAGTTTAGTAAAGGGCAATATTGTTAATATTCTTTTCAGCCGAGGGATCAGTAAAAGCCTTGTGGATAAGGTCACATTTGAACTGAACTCTGAAATATGGTCAGATTAATCTGGCAGCTGTGAATACTAGATGCTTACTTCTCCAAGAGTAGAAAGGGTGACTTACTCATCTGCGTATCTCCTGTGCCTAACACAGAAATAACGCTAATAATAGCTATTATTTATCACATGCTTACTATTTGCTGGGCACCATTTTCCATACATTGTCACATTTACCTTCACAACACTCCCGTGAGATGCTTACATAACAACAGCAGCAGTAGCAGAAGGGGCAGCAGCAGAAACAAGAGCGACAACATTTGTTGAATGCTGACTGTGAGCCAGGCTCTGCCTTAATAGCTATATGTTAATATTGCACATGAGAAAACTGAGGCCCGGAGAGGTTAAGCAACTTTTGCTGGATAATACAAGTTAGTCAGAGGTAGAGCTGAAATTTGAATCCAAGTCATCTGATTCCAAAACCTGTGTTATCATAGTTCAGTACCTATTATCTATAAAGGCGTCAGAAATTTTGAATAAGCGAGTGAATGAAAATTGAAATAGGAAGGAAGAGCGATATTGTGAAGACAGAAACCACTGAATCTGTAAATTGTTTGGGGAAGAATGACTGAGAGAGGCAAAACTTCCGCCATTTTTTCATCCTGGGCTAAGAAATGTAAATATTTTTCCCCTGTAAAACATGAGCTACCATGCATTGGATTTTTAAGAATTATTTTTATGTAGCATTTGAGAAATATTATGATATGTTTTACATACATATGGTGATATCCCATAAAGGTCCCATAGAAAGCACTTCAAAGAAAACAGACAAAATGTTCACACTGGTAATTATTTTATGTGGTGGAGAATTATTGGTGATACTGTTCTTTTTTTCTTCATCCCTATATTTTCTACTGTGACAACAAATAATTTATGATGAAAAAAAGTACTTTTAAAAATTTGTGTAACATTTTAAGGCATATGCAAAAAATAATCAGAATTCCTTGTTGTTAGGAAATATACACTTAAATATTTAGGGGTGATGTGGATATTATATTTTCAATTTACTCTTAAATGGTTCAGAAAAAAGCATATATATATATATATATATATATATATATATATGGAGAGAGTAGTACAGTATATATATAGAGAGAGAGAGAACAAATATACTAAAATGTCAAAATTTAGAGAATGTGAAAGGTATTATCTGAGAATATTTTATACCAATCTTGCAACATTTCTCTAAGTCTAAATTTATGTTAAAAATTAGGAAAAACACTAGTTTGAATAGGCAAAGTACAAAAACCGAGGGGAAACGTGTGTGTGTGTATGTGTGTATATATATAGCTATATATATAGCTTATAGTTCATATGTATACATATTACACTTTTAGATATAATAAAGAAAAAATATCAGAATCATAAAATTTCCACTTT
The DNA here is from genome assembly GCF_021613505.1 of Equus quagga. NCBI lineage: Eukaryota > Metazoa > Chordata > Mammalia > Perissodactyla > Equidae > Equus > Equus quagga. The sequence continues at coordinate 18,882,848 of NC_060276.1, read as the reverse complement.
TCCTATAGCACTTATTTCTGTTGATTCTCCTTCTTTTGGCACTGCCAACCTATCCTTCATAAAGTTGCCAATTGTACCAGAAGAAACCCATTTCTAGTATGCATAATTGGCCATGTTACCTACAATATCACTTCAAAGATAAACTTCCATTCAACTTCTTCAAAATCATCTTGAGATAGTTAAGTCTTAATGTATTTTGGTCATTTCTACTGAGCTAGCTAGCTGTTTAGATGAATTTACCTGGGTATTTGGTTAAATAGATAGTTGGTAGAGGGATTTTGGAGAGTGAGGTGGAGAGAAAGGTTGGACTAATGGGGCAATTAATCTAAATGGTGAGCCTTTTACGAAAATACAGATCGCCATGGAAACCAAAGAAAACGAAGAAAAAGAAGATAGTTATTAAAGGTTTGTGAAATTGCTTTTAGTTCTGCTGTCCAATTTCCATTAGGTCACATCTGATGACTGTTATTATTTTTATTATAATTCTTTATCTATGTATAGCACCGTTGTTCCTTTCCCCCAAAGTGCTCTAGATCCATTTTGTTCATTTACTTTCACAACAATGCTGTTAAATAGAGCCTAGGTACATGGGGCCAATGCTTATTTTCTTAGCTAGCTTAGTATACGGCACTTAACTGCAGAAAAAACAACCTGTTGAGAGGCAATGGTGTCTTTGGACTGAATGTTGATAGGCCATATATAATATAGCTACTATAACTGATAATGGACATAACAACTTATGATACTTTTGAAAGATGTTCTTGAATAGTGGTCTCAGCAGTTATAAAGGACTAGACATAAACTGGGCAGAACTGAAAATATACTAATTATTCATCCTAGATTGAGAAAGTTTTCTTTGAATTTGGTTTCCCTCTGAGTTTAGGGAGAGAAATAAAAGCCAACAACAACCTGAATTTTCCCTTCAAGTGAGAAGACCAGTCTGTGATTTTATAAGTCCATCACCTTATAACAATGTCATCTGCTGAAAATCATTCAAATGGAAAACATCAACAGATAGTTTTTTCTAAGACTCATGTTTATCATAAGATAATAAGGTTAGATTGAGTTCTTTCAATGTAGTTTTAATTTTGGCTCTAAATAACTTGTGTCTCTTCCAAGGTTAAAAACACAGAAAGTACACATAAACACTAGGTAAGATCTAAAAATTTACTGAAATACATTAACCATCCCATTTATATAACAAATACCTTGTTTGTGAACATCTCAACATTAAGGTAGACAAGTAGATGCAAAAATGAAGGGGGTTGATTTGTGACACTGTCCATTATTTTGCAGCATTGCACCATATTAGGAGGTTAAGGACAGTCTAGGCATATGCCACTTTTTTTTCCACCTTAGGCTGAAGAGAAAAGAAAAATGAAAAATCTGAATCTATTATTTGTCAACAGTTTAAATTGGAGGACATTTACATTTTAAAGATGAATTTTGAAAATCTAAATGCCCTTGAAAGCTTAATTATCTGTGCCTTCATTCTGAAAATTAATTTTCAGAATGAAAACAAAACAAAATAGGACATTTACTTGACTGCAGAATTGATGAGAGCTATTTTCAAAAACCTTTGAAATAAACTTAACAATACATGCATCAAAAATACTTTTTAAATCTTCACAAACTATGGAACATAAATGTGAAATCGTGCATTTGAGTCCAAAAACAACCAGATGCACAAGCAAAGGATGAGATGTGGCGAAGTAGCAACACATGTACAAAAAGATTTACGGGTTTTCAGGAACTGTAAGCTCAATACTACTCAGTTGTGTGTTGTGGCTGCACAGAGAACTAAATCCATCTTCATTTGCGTTAATACAAAGATAGAGTCAGAAACAAGGGAGTGATAGGACAGCCTGGCTCTGTGCTTGATAAACCTGTACTTGAAGTGTTCAATGAAAATAACGGGATGGGTGGAACATTTGGGTAGCAGCCACAAGCTGAACTGCATTTAGAAGGGAGGGAGCAGGATGCTGAAGAGTCCGGAAATCATGCTGGTTGAGGGACTGCCCAGAGGTCTGGGCTTCCTTAGCCTGGAAATAAGAATTCTTGAAGAGTAACAGGAGATGTAAGTTGGGTTTGAATTCTTCTACATTATCTCTTCCTCCTACCCTTTTGCCTCCTCTCTTCCTCCCTCTTTCTTTTTCCTCTCTTTTGTTCCTAAAGCTATTTCCCAAGATAGTGATGTTCCAATTTGGTTCTTTGACACTGGTATCATTTCCTTGCATACCCTAAACAGCACATTTCTCTGCAGCCCCTTTCACTTTCCCCTTGTTCTTGAGCTTCCTCACTCATAGCTAGCAGGACTGGACCACAGTAAGTGCCCCCACCTCCACATTTCATTTTTAGGAAGGGCTTCATGAGCCTGGGAAAGGAAACAGCAGATGAGTTAACTAGCACAGGCTCTTAAGCCAAGACCTTGTGAAAAAAGGCCTAAGGTACAAAAGGAGCAGTTCTAATAAAGCTATAAAATGAACTTCTTTAGTCCCCCTAATGCTCATTGGCATTAGACATGGAAATCTGAGTGCAGATCTTCACGGGTGGGCTGAAAGTGCACCTGTAACACTAATTTAGGATGCTTAAATATCAGGTTCCTATTTAACAAGAAAAAGAAATGAGGGAGTTTGTTAATACAAAAGTTTGAACATACAACATTACCACCTGAGTGATTAAACCTATTTCAGAGGGCTGAAATACTAATGGCTCCAATTTGTCAAAACATAGGAGTTTTAATGGGGGGCAGAAAGGGTTGGCAGTGGTATGCAGCATAGGAATCAACAATTATGTACTTTAAAGCAAAACATAAAAGCTCTATCTGACTGAAATTCTCAGAATCACTATAGGAAATTAGGTGTAATTGACTGATGTGATCTCATGTAATAGAAATGGGACTGAGTGCTTAGTAACCTCACAGTTAAAACAAGTAAATAAAATGAGTTGGCAGTGCACAAAATGCTTATGTTGTATAACAGTTCATGTAAATTGGCTACATGATTGATTTAAACATTTCCTAAATACAAATTTGTATGCTAGAAGATGACAGGGAAGGAAAGAGGGAATAGAAAGGAAAATAGAAAGGAGGAGGTAATAAGGAAAAGGAAGGACAGGCGGAAAAGATAGAAAGAGGAGGAAAAGAAGAAAAGAGAAAGAAGGGGAGAAAAGAGGTACAGAAATAGAGGAAAAATAAATTCAAATAGGATAATACAGAAAACAGGAGGGAGAGAGAGAAGATGCAAAATTTGAGTGACAGTAACTTATCAGTATTCACAAAAATCTTCAAATAAGAAGTGAGAAATCACTTTTTTTCCAACTTGTGGTCACCAATAACAATTTCCTTATAATAGTTCTGATGAGTTAGACCAGGTGGAGGAGGAGAGAAATTCAAGTCCTAATGGGTGCTTGGTCCTACAGTCTCTTCCAGGACCCATTCATTTCTTGCCAGGAGCCTTTGCTCTGAGTAGAGGGGTTAGGCAAGCACAGCACCACTGTTACTTGAATGTTCACAGCAACTTTATTCATAATAGCCCCAAACTGTAAACATTACAAACGCCCAGCAACTGGTGAATAGATAAATAAACTGTGCTGCATCCAAACTATAGAGTACTACTCAGCAAAAAAGGGGAACAGACTATTGATACACGTAACAAACATAGATGAATCTTAAAGACATAGTATGCCAAGTGACAGAAGCCAGATCAAAAAGGCTATATATCATATGATTCCATTTACATGGCATTCTAGAAAAGGCAAACTAAAGGTATGGAGAACAGATCAGTGGTTGCCAAGGCCTGAGGTTGGGAGTACAGGACTTCTGCGAAGGAGAATGAGGGAACTTTTGGGGATGAAGGTAATGTTCCTTATCTTGACTGTGGTGGTGGTTATATGTCTATATACATTCACCACAACTCCTAGAATTGTATGCTTACAATTAGTGAATTCTAAATTATACCTCAAAAATGGCTGATAAAAATAAAAGAATTGTCTAAGGTCAACCTACTAATAAGTGGTGCTGCCTTCACTTGTTTTTCTCTTATACTTCAGGACGAGCAGTGTGTAAAAAGCAGATATTTGGGGACCCAAAGCAGAGATTTAAAGATGTTTGTTCCCAGAATTTCTTATTGCCTTGTTCATCAAGTTGAGATTCTTCACTCTGGCATTCAAGGTCCTCCATAATCTGACCCTGCTCTGCCTCTCCAACTTTGACTGCCACCATTCATATATATATACACATATACTCTTGACTACTATCAGGCAGTTCTGCTCACTTCATGAAACACACCCTCCCCGCTTACTCCCCTAGAATACATGTATCACGCTTATTTCAATCTATTTGTCTTTACTGATACTGGTCTCCCTCCATGTTCTGATACACATTACCATCATTTATTCAACTATTTATTGAGTGCCTACTGTGTGCCAAGTAAAGTGTTAATAACTGGATATATATTAACAAGACTCCTAAAGTCTCTGCCTTCACAGAGCTCACAGGCTAATGAAATATAGAGACAAGTGAGCAGGCCATTACACTGCCGTATGGAAAGGGGCATATGATACTGGAAAATCCAGGTTATTTGTACAACAGAGGAAAGGAACCAAACCCAGGTTTGAAAAGGGAGTGGTCAAGAATGATTTCTCAAAGGAAATGACATCTAAGGGGAAACACGAAAAATATTTTGGGGTCCTCCAGGCACAAGGGAATGAGTGCTCCATGCAGAAAGATCTAGAATACTGAACGGTCTGGAGGCAAGCAAGAACATGAAAAGGAAGTTCAATATTTTAAATGATTTAAGTATGGCAGGAACATAGAGGGTAAAAGAGGCAAGAGGTGATGCTGGAGAAAGAGGCTAGGGCCAGATTATGAAGGGCTTCTTGCACCGTATCAGGAGTACGAAATTTATATTTAGAGCAATGAGGTACCAATGAAAAGGTTTGAGTAGAAGAGTGGCATCCTCATGTTGGAATTGAGAAAGATCATTCCATCTATAGCGTGGAGAATCAAGCAGGACAAAGAGAGGCAGGGACACCAGTTAGCAGAAGTTGCAGTTTTTCAAGCAGTCTTGACTATGGTGGTAGTAGGTACAACACAGAAAAAATATTTAAGACATAAAGGTTCAATTGACATTATCTGCCAACAGATTTGATGATTTGGGCAGAGGGGTAGAGTGGCGTGAAAGATGACTCAAATTTCTGCTTGGAAAACTTGGTGAAAAATAATTCCATTCACAGAGATAGGGACACAGGAAAGAGGAACAGGTGTCCAAGGTGTGATAAATACAAGTTCATTCTTGGAATATTAGCTCATGTTTTGTACCCTTGACCACTCTCACCCACCTATGTAAAATCACAGAGCCTGGTCCATTCCCTTGAGTCTTTGTGTTCCTATAGACTCCCTAACAACAGTGGAAATCCTTGGGGGGAGGGGCTCTGTCTGAGACTTTTCTTTTGAGGAAGATTAGCCCTGGGCTAACTACTGTCAATCCCCCTCTTTTTGCTGAGGAAGACTGGCCCTGAGCTAACATCCGTGCCCATCTTCCTCTACTTTATACATGGGACGCCTACCACAGCATGACTTTTGCCAAGCAGTGCCATATCCGCACCCAGGATCTGAACCAGCGAACCCCAGGCTATCAAGAAGTGGAACGTGCAAACTTAACCGCTGCGCCACTGGGCTGGCCCCATATCTGAGACTTCTATTACCTCCCAGGCCGTATCCAGTGCAAAGCATAGAATGAATTTTCAAAAACACTTGCCAATCAATTGAATACTGTCATGGGGCAATAAAATGTGATTTATAGGTGGGCTTGCGTCATACCCACTCTTGAAGATGGTTAGTGATAAAGAATAGCTCCAGTACAAATAACAAATAAATATAGCAGGAAAGGCATGGGTTCGTGGTTTATTTTTGTCTCAGTTTACCCAATTAGAAAATTGAATTTCATATGAAATTCATCAGAATTGCTTAATATTTAAATGAGAGAACTTGATAGATTATTTTGTAGAAGAGATAATTCTCTGGTGATCTTAAGAATCATACTCTTTAAGAATCTTCAAGTTGGAAGCACCCTGAAAGGTTTTCTAGTCCAGTCCCTAGTTGATGCTAGAATTCCTTCTACTACATTCCTGCTGGTGGTCATCTAGTTGGTACTTAAATATCATTAATGACAGGGAGCTTACTATATCCCAACTCAACCCATTCCATCTTCAGATAACTCTGATTATTTGAGTATTCTTCCTTATAATCAATCTAATTATGTCTCCAAAAGGTAAAATGCTTCATTTATGCATTATTCACTTACATGTTTAAAAGCTGAGATGATAGCCCTTTTGGTTTTCTGTTCTCTGGGCCATTCTTACCAGTTTCTTCAACCACACTTTGTATGATACAGTTTTGTGTTCCTTACCCATCCTGGTCACTCATCTAAGTGTGTGCTGATTTATTTATAATCTTCACGAATTCTGGCACCTAGAATTGAGTAAAGTATTTCAGTCTTCATCTTGCAAGGACAGAAAACAGCAAGATTATCATCTCCCTCATTTTGGCTATTCTACTCTTATAAATATAACCTAAATTGATAGCAGCTTTTTAATCTGTGGCTAATGTGGCTATACACTGAATGAGTATTGACTTCTGACTCTACATTTTTTACATGCACTGTTGCTAAGCTATGATCTGTGGGAACCAGGTGAAAACTTCAATGTGCAATTTAAGTTCCCTCTCTTCCTATTTATTTTATCAAATTTAAAAGTTAAGATTAATACATTACATGTCTCTTTATTGAAGCTCAATGGCCTATTTCTGTTGGGTACATGAAGATTGTACATAACAGTGATCCTTATGTCATATTTATCTTGGAGTATGCTATGGACTGAATGTTTGTCTCGCTAAAATTCAAATTGTTGAAACCTCAATTTCAAATCTGGCTGTATTTGGCATTGGGGCTGTTATGGAGGTAACAAAGGTTAAATGAGGTCATAAGAGTGGGATCCTGATATGGTAGGATTATTATCTTTATAAGAAGAGACATCAGAGAGCTTACTCTATCTCTCTTCCCCATGTGAGTACACAGCAAGAAGGCAGCCATCTGCAAGCCACAAATAGAGCTCTCGTCAGAAACTGACCATGTTGGCACCTTGATCTTGGACTTCTAGCCTCTAGAACTGTAAGAAAATAAATTTCTACTATTTAAGGCAGCCAATTTGTAGTAATTTGTTATGGCAGCCCAAGTAGACTAATACAGAGTCCCAGGGTAGCATAGTACTTGGCACATTATCAGAACTTAACGGAGGTCTGGATATTTGAATAAAATATAAACATTGTATAAAAACAGCAAAAAAGTTAAAATTATTTACTCATAGTTGTTTCACATTGACTATTCCGAACAAATATGAAGGCCTCTCATTGGTCATATTGAAGCCAGTTTGGAATCCTAAATCACACTCAAAAACCCTCACTGACTACTCTTTTAACAAACTTCTCCCACACCCTTGTTTGGGTTTATAATTGGGAAGACAATAGTACAGATCAGAAAAATAACATTATGGTAAATTAATCTGGTTGAAATACTGATGAAGTCCCAGAGACAAGTCACAGTATAGCATAGTAGAGGATTGTGGCTATCAGTTAAAAGAGGCAAGTAGAAATCCCATGCTGGATGAGATCATAAGATTGATATGATCTCAAGTGGTGTCATAATGAGTTTTACGTCATATTATAACACCAAAGGAAAAATAGAGATTCAAAACAATGATCAAAGTTTTCCATTTCTGATATGGTCAAGAAAGTTCTTACCCTCATATAGATAACAACTATAAACTCTGAAAAATACAAGAAACAGTGACCTGAAAGCTCTGTAGAGTGAACAAAAGCAAGCAGATTCTAGGAATTGACACTTGCAAAAAGAGGATAGCATAGGATGAGTTACCTATTTTCATGACTTCTAGCCTTAGGGTCAAATACAGTAGGAAGACCAGAATTCTAACAGAGAACCCACGCCCCTTCTGGCTTGAAAAACCACAGCACAAAGTTTAGGGGAAACACTGACACTGAAAAGTGTGAGGAAAATTCCATAAAGGAGATGATGAGTCCAAAAGTCTGTATGTAATCTCTGTTAAAATCTCTGGCTGAAAAACCAAGAGTGACAAATGTTGGAGAGGCTGTGGAGACAAAGGAACCCTCATACACTGTTGGTGGGAATGCAAACTGGTGCAGCCACTATGGAAAACAGTATGGAGATTTCTCAAAAAGTTAAAAATAGAAATACCTTATGACCCAGCCATCCCACTACTGGGTATCTATCCTAAGAACTTGAAATCAGCAATTCCAAAAATCCCATGCACCCCTATGTTCATCGCAGCATTATTCACAATAGCCAAGACATGGAGCCAACCTAAGGGCCCAGCAACTGATGACTGGATAAAGAAGATATGGTATATATATACAATGGAATACTACTCAGCCATAAAAAGGACCAAGTCATCCCATTCACAACAACATGGATAGACCTTGAAAGTATTATGTTGAGTGAAATAAGCCAGACAGAGAAAGACGAACTCTGTATGACTCCACTCATAGGTGGTAGTTAACCTATAGACAAGGAGAACTGATCGGTAGTTATGAGGGGAAAGGGGGCGTAGGGGGAGGGCACTAAGGGTGAAGTGGTGTACCTACAACATGACTAATAATAATGTACAACTGTAATTTCACAAGGTTGTTAACTATAATAATCTTAATTAAAAAAATCTCTGGCTGATCACTGAACTATATCTGTGTAGAGTAGACTTCAAGAAGAATAGTTAAGGATAAGATAATTTAATTGAGATTTGACCTGTCATAAAAGTGACAGAGTTCAAAATTTGAATCTAAAAAAGTTAATATCTGTTAAAACAGAAATATCAATCCTCTTCAGAGAAATGTGAAATAATCCAAATCTCTACGACATAATATGTGTCCAGAATATAATATAGAATTACTTGACACACAGAAAACAAGAAAAATGTGTCCCAGTAACAAGAGAAAAGATAATAAAGAGGACCAAGTCCAAGATGGTCCAGATGTTGGATTATCAGAAAACGATTCCTTAAAAAAACTTATTATATGTATACTCGATAAAAAGAAAATATGTCTATAAAAAAGGAAAAAAATCTCAGCAGTGAAATATAAGTTATAAAAAAGAACCAAGTGGAAATTCCAGAACTAAACAACACAGTATTTGAAATATAAAAATTCACTGAAGGACAATAACATAAAAAAGAGACGATAATCTTGTTGATAGATCAATAGACAGTATCCAGTATGAAGAAGAAAGAAAATTTTAGGAAAAATTGACAGAGCCTTAATTAATTAGAGTGCCAGATGGAAAAGGTGCAGAAAATATATTTAGGGAAATAATACACCCAAATTTCTGCAGTTTGATGAAAGGCATAAATTTTCAGATTCAGAAAATTCAATGAACCCAAATCAGAATAAATACCAAGAAAACCACTGCTTGCTAGGCATTTCACAGTTAAACTGCTGAAACCCAAAGATATGGAGAAATATCTAGAAAGTCACCAGAGAAAAATGACATATTACATAAAGATGAACAACAGTTCAAATGACCATGGGCTTCTAATCGGAAGCTATGGAGACCAAAAGATGGTGGCATGAAATCTTAAAGAACTAAAACACAAAAGCAGACAATCACCCAAGAATTTTATATCAAGTAAAAATATTCTTCAAGAATGAAAGCAAAATAAAAATGTTTCCATACATAAGAAAACTAAGGAAATTAGTCATCAGCAGACTTATACTACAAGAACTGCTAAAGGAATTTCTACAGACAAAATGGAAATAGTACTGGTTGAAAACTCAGATACTCTGGAATAAATAAAGGTTATTGAAAAGAGTAGAGATGTTAGTAAACATAAAAGACTTTTTTCTCTGAATTAAAAATATACAGGGAACTCTTGGAGTCAGCCTTAACATGTAAAAGCTTGGAAGTTGCCATTCCCATCCTTACAACAAGAAAACGCTGGACAAATAGAAAATCAGTGACTTTTATTGCACTCAGAGAATTGAGGTGGCAGGGCTCCAAAGACCTCAAAATTTGGAGACATGCATCCAGATGTACTTACTTAGAGGAGACCTTCTGGAAGCCATCAGCAGTATGGCTACTTAATTCATTAGCAATTATGAAAAATTGTTGGAGGTTAAGTGTGGACTAGTGTGGGAGTGAAAAACTCTTGGAGAGCACAAACCTAAGGGTATTCCACAATTTTGTGGACTTTTCCTCCTGGAACTCCATAATATTCTTACAGTGAGCATCAGAAAACATCCTTTCATGGCTCTGACAGTGCAAGGGTGGGGCAGTGGGTAGAAAAACTATGGAAAAATCCTGGGACAATAGCAAAAGGAGTAATGTACATGTGACTGAATACTAGAAATAGAAAAATGATGGAACAAAGCAGAAAAACTATTTGAAGCACTAATTGCTACAAACTTTCCAAAAATTGATGGATACCAAACCATAGATCCAGAAAGCTCATAGAACACAAAGCAAGATATATACAAAACACAGACACACACACACACACCTGGGCATATTGTATTCAGACCACAGAAACAAAATACAAAGAGGAAATCTTGAATGAAGCCAGAAGGGAAAAACAAAACCTTACAGAATAAGAAGGATTTTAATGAATACTATGAAACATGTACACAAACAAATCAGAAAACCTGGATAATGAGCAAATTCCTAGAAACAAACTACCAAAACTGACTTAAGATGGAATGGAAAATCCAAACAGATACAAAGCAAGTAAAGAGATTAAATTAGTAATGAAACTCTCTAAAGAAAGAAAAGCTCAGAAAAAGATGGCTTTACTGGTGAATTCTACCAAACATTTTTTAAAAATGAACACCAATTCTTCATAACTGTTCCAAAAAATAGATGACAAGGGAACACTTTCTAACTCATTCTGTGAGGCCAATATTAACCTGATATCAAAATCAAGCAGACATCAGAAATAACCCTACAGACCAATATCCCTAATAAATCTGGATGCAGAAATCCACAAGAAAATAGTAGTAAACTGAATCTAGTAGCACATAAAAAGGATTATATATCACGACCAAGTAGAATTTATTCCAGGCACAAATGGTTGGTTTAATATTTGCAAATCCATGTAATAAACCACAGATTAAAAGACAAAAACTATATGACCATTTCAATAGACACAGCAAAAGCATTGGATCAGTGATTTAAAATAAATCACTTTTTCATTATAAAAGCACTCAACAGCCTAGAAACAGAAAGGTTAGACAGTTACCTCACATAATACACAAAAATTAACTCAAAGTGCATCCTAGACCTAAATTTAAAATCTAAAACTGCAAAATTTATAGAAAAAATATAAGAGAAAATCTTCCTAGTCTTGGGTTAGGCCAAGTTTTCTTAGATGCAACACTAAAAAAATGATCCATAATTGGAAAAAAATTTATAAGTTGGAATTCATTAAAATTAACATTTGAGCTTCAAAACACGTTAAGAAAATGAAAGGACAAGCCTGGACAGGAGGAAAATATTTGCAAATCATATATCCGCTGAAGTATTTTTATCCAGAATTATGAAGAACTATTATAACTCAATAACAAGAAGACAAACAACCCAATTAAAGACCTGGATAGTGATTTAAATAGACATTTCCCTGAAGAAAATAAACAAATGGCTAATAAGCACATAAAAAGATGCTAAATATCATTAGTCATTATGGAAATACAAAATAAAACAATGATAAAATACCAATACACACTCACCCTCTAGAATGTATACTATGAAAAAGACAGGCTATATCAAGCATTGGTATGGATGTGGGGAAATTTGAACCCTCATACATTACTGCTGAGAACACAAAATTGTACATTCACTTTGGAAAACAGTATGACAATTTCTTTTACATTTAGCTTAAACTCATGGTGTGACTGAACAATTCCCTTCATAGGAATCTACCAAGGAGAAATGAAAACATGCTTAAAGACTTGTACAGCAATATTCACAGCAACATCGTTCATAATAGTCCCAAGCTGGCAACATTACAAGTATCTGTCAACTGTTGAATGGGTAAAAATAATGTAGTTTATCTACACAGTGGAATGCTTTTTAGCAATTTAAACAATTAACTACTGATACATACTATAACATGGATGAACTTCAGTAACATTATGCTAAGTGAAAGAAGCAATATACAAAAGCTACGTTTGTATGATTCCACTCATAGGAAACAACTAATAAAAAGGTAAATTTTTAGAAACAGAAAGTAGATTAGCGGTTGCCTAAGGTAAGGATTAACTATAATCCTGGGATTATATAGGAGATCTAAGATGAACTAAAAATGGACACAAGGGAACTTTATAGGCCGATGAAAACATTCTAAAACTGAATTGTTAAGGGATGTCATCAAGATGGCGGCGTAGGAGGACTCTGAAATCACCTTTTCCCACAAACACAACCAGTTTACAACTATTCTTGGAAAAATTTCCCTGGAGAGAGAACTGAAAACTGGATAAAAAGAACCTCCACAACAAGGGACAGTCCTGACTGAGGTGGAAGAGGCAGAAATTCCTTCTGGAGACAAAAAAAGACACCTTTGCGAGCAGCGGAGCTTCACAGCCAGCCAGGCGGGAGCCACAGTAAGGTATGCAGCCCTCCCTGGAGGAGTGGGGACCTAAGTGGGGGCCCCTTACCACTATAAGCATCCTTCAGACTCAGCACAACTTAGACAAGTGTCCTACTGTCTGGCTTCACTGGCTAGTAACTGCAGCAGGGAATACCCCCAGAAAAGCAATCGCATGAAAGCTGAAAAAACCCCATCTTAAAGGGCCCATGCACAAATTCACCTGACTCAGTGAGCAACCCCAAATGACCAGAAAGCTGCACAGTCCTTTGGTGAAAAAAGACTCACTTGGTAGGCTCTGGGTGTATCTCGGTGAGAGATGAGACCTCTCTGGAGACTGAGACATTGGTGGTGGACATTGTTGTGACCTACTACAGGTGTGCTGACACAGACGCTGGCAGACACCAGTGAAGTTCTTACCCTGGCCTGTTAGCTCAGGGGTCTTCCACACCTACTAGAGCACAGATTTAATCCAGTTCAGCCAGGGCCTGCAGCCAGAACAAAGGACCAGCCTCACCCAACAGTAAGCCCTCAGCCTACATAGACTCGGTGCCTTGATCTTCTACAGGCAGGTGAGTGTGTCTACCTTTGTGGGGCAGGGCCTGTGTGAGGACTTAGTGAACTGTAGGGGGCATTGGTGTAGAGGTAGGGACCTTTGCAGTGGGGTGACCGGATATGCTCTAGGGGGTTGGGAAGTGTGCATGAGAAAGGACTGTGTTGACGGTGTGTGTGGATCTGTAGGTGGTGGGGTTTATCAGTGGCAGAAGACCTGTGTTTGACAAACAGCCACAAAAAGGTTTGGCCCCACCTTGCAAAGCCTGAAACAATTGGGTGTGCTTGTGCCTAGGGCCAGCCCCACTCACCTGCAATCGTAAGAGAGCTGACAACAGCCTTGCAGGCCTGAGGCTACAGCAACTATAAACCCCTGAGCCTAGCAACCAGCTACACTGGGTGCCTACTCAACAGGAAAACTGCAAGAGGAGTGTGCTATTAGACTTTGTAGCCAACAGTGCTTGGGTTCCCCAAACTTGATTTACAAACAGCCAGCCAGGGAGGGAAACCCTAGACTCCTTGGGTACATGAAGAAAGAGCAACCTGGCTGCAGCAGAAGGTCATAAGTAGCCCACATAGATGTCACTCCTGGAACATTTGGCCTGGTGACAAGAGGGAAGCACACTGCTGGCCTCAAAAGGCATCTCTAACGTAAGGCCACTTCTCCAAGATCAGGAGACACAGCTGACTCACCTAATAATAGATATAAGCACAGAGAAAGAGACATAATGAGGAGGCAAAGGTATACATTCCAAGGAAGGGAACAGGACAAATTCTCATAAAAAGAACTAAATCAAACAGAAATAAGCAATCTACCTGACAAAGAGTTCAAACAAAAAACTTGTAAGTATGCTCACTGATATTGGGTGAAGACTGGATCAACACAGTGAGATCATCAACAAAGAACTGGAAAATATAAAAAAGAACCAATCATGAATGAATAGTACAATACTGGAAATTAAAAATTCATTAGAGAGACTTGATAGCAGAGAAGATGATACAGAAGAATGGATCAGCAAGCTGGACAAAAGACTAGAGGAAATACCCAAGCTGAACAGATATAAGAAAAAAGAATTAAACAGAATGAGAACAGTCTAAGGCAAGTCTGGGACAATATCAAACAAACAAACATTCGCGATATAGTTGTCTCAGAAGGAGAAGAGAGAGACAAAGGGGTAGAAAATCTATTTGAAGAAATAACAGCTGAAAACTTTCCTAACCTAAGGAAAGGAACAGACATGCAAGTACAGGAAGCACAGAGAGCACCAAACAAGATGAACGCAAAGAGGCCCACACCAAGACACATTATAATTAAAATGTCCAAAATTAAAGATAAAGAGAGAACCCTGAAAGTGGCAAGAGAAAGACAAGTGACATACAAAGGAAAGCCCATAAGGCTATTGGCGAACTTCTCAGCTGAAACCCTACAGGCTAGAAGAGAGTGGCACCATTTATTTAAAGTGCTGGAAGGAAAAAACCTGTAGCCCAGAATACTCTATCCAGCAAGGTTATCATTCAGAATGGAAGGAGAGATAAAGAGTTTCCCAGACAAGCAAAAATTAAAGGAGTTTATCACCAAGAAACCAGTTCTACAAGAAATGCTGAAGGGACTTATTTAAGTGGGAAAGAGAAGACCACAAACAGGGATAAGAAAATTATCAAAAAATTATCAAATCAGAAAAGAAAGAGGAGAAATTACAATGTACACCTCAGAAATACAAAAGATTATAAGAGAATACTATGAAACACTATATGCCAACAAATTGGATAATCTGGAAGAAATGGATAAATTCTTAGAATCATACAACTTTCCAAAACTGAATCAAGAAGAATTACAGAATTTGAATAGACCAATCACCAGTAAGGAGACTGAAACAGTAATCAAAAACCTTCCCCCAAATAAAAGTCTAGGACCAGAGGGCTTCCCTGGTGAATTCTATCAAATATTCATAGAAGACTTAATACCTATCCTTCTCAAACTCTTTGAAAAATTTGAAGAGGAGGGGAGGCTTCCTAACTCATTGTATGAAGCCCGTATTATGCTGATACCAAAGCTGGACAAGGACATCACAAAATAGAAAATTACAGGCCAATATCACTGATGAGCATCGATTCAAAAATCCTCAAAAAAATACTAGTAAATTGAATACAACAATACATTAAAAAGATCATACATCATGACCAAGTGGGTTTTATTCCAGGGAGGAAGGGATTGTTCAACATCTGCAAATCAATCAACGCGATACACCACATTAATAAATTGAAGAATAAAAATCACATGATCATCTCAATAGATGCAGAGAAAGCATTTGACAAGATACAGCATCAATTTATCATAAAAACTCTAAACAAAATGGCTGTTGAAGGAAAATACCTCAACATAATAAAGGCCATATATGACAAACCCACAACTAATATTGTTCTCGATGGAGAAAAACTGAAATCTATCCCTCTAAGAACAGGAACCACACAAGGATGCCCACTTTCACCACTCTTATTTAACATAGTATTGGAAGTCTTAGCCAGAGCAATCAGGCAAGAAAAAGAAATAAGAGGGATCCACTTTAGAAAAGAAGTGAAACTGTCTCTATTTGCAGACAACATGATTTTATATACAGGAAATCCTAAAGAATCAACTAAAATCCTTTTAGAAATAATAAATGGGTACAGTCATGTCGCAGGATACAAAATCAACATCCAAAAACCAGTTGCGTTTATATTCATTAACAACAAAGTAGCAGAAAGAGCAATTAAGAGTACAATCCTAATTACAATTGCAAGAAAAATAATAAAATACCTAGGAATATACTTAACCAAAGAGATGAAACATGTGTACACTGAAAACTATAAAACACTGTAGAAAGAAATTAAAGAAGACACAAAGAAATGGAAAGACATTCCATGCTCTGGGATTGGAAGAATTAACATAGTTAAAATTTCCATACTTCCTAAAGCAACCTGTAGATTCAATGCAACCATATTTGTCACAGAAATGGAACAAAAAATCCTAAAATATATATGGAACAATAAAAGATCCCGAATAGCCAAAGGAATCCTGATGAAAAAGAACAAAGCTGGAGGCATCACACTCCCTGATTTCAAAATATACTAGAAACTGTAGTAACCAAAACAGCGTGGTACTGGTGCAAAAACAGACACACAGATCAATGGAACAGAACAGAGAGCCCAGAAATAAACCCATTCGTCTATAGTCAGCTAATATTCGACAAGGGAACCAACAGCATATGGTGGAGAAAGGAGAGTCTCTTCAATAAATGGTGCTGAGAAAACTGGACAGCCACATGCAAAAGAATGAAAATAGACCATTATCTTACACCATGCACAAAAATCAACTCAAAATGGATTAAATACTTGAAGTAAGACCTGAAACCCTGAAACTTCTAGAAGAAAATGTAGGCAATATGCTCTTTGACATCGGTCTTAGCAGCATTTTTTCAAATACCATGTCTGACCGGGCAAAGGAAACAAAAGAAAAAATGAACAAATGAGACTACATCAAACTAAAAAGCTTCTGCACAGCAAAGGAAACCATCAACAAGACGAAAAGACAACCTAACAATTGGGAGAAGATATATGCGTATCATATGTCTGATAAGGTGTTAATACCCAAAATATACAAAGAACTCATACGTCTCAACAAAAAAACCACCAATCCAATTAAAAAATGTGTAGTGATGGACTGTAATTAGTCTTTGGGTGGTGAACACGATGTAATCTACACAGAACTCAAAATATATTATGATGTACATTTGAAAGTTATATGTTATAATCCGAGGTTGCTGACTAAAAAAAATGAAAAAAATAAAATAAAACTGAATTGTCATGATGACAGCACAACTCTGTTAATCGAATGAAAAGAAAGATAACAATAGGATATTATGAATAACTTTATGCCAATAAATTTGGCAGATTTTTTCAAAATATAACTTACCAAAACTGACTAAATTTGAAACTGATAGAAGAAAATTTGAACATTCCTAAATCTATTTTTAAAATTGAAATATCACAAACCTTTACACAGAGAAACTCCATGGCCAGATGGTTTCATTGTGAATTCTATGAAAACATTAAGGAATGATATTTATACAAACACTTTCACATAATAAAGGAAGAAGGCACATATTCAAATTCATTTTATGAGACCAACTTAATTCTAAAACCAAAACCCACAAGGACGTTATAAATCAGTGAGAAATACAGATAAATATCCCCCATGTATATACATTCAAAAATCTTTAACAAAATATTAACAATCAAATCCAGCAATATATAAAGAGGGTAATATATCATGACAGGTGAAGTTTATCCCAAGAATGCGAGGTTTATTTAGCAGTCAAAAATCAGTCATTCACGGGCCAGCCTGGTGGCGTAATGGTTAAGTTCGTGCACTCCACTTTGGTGGCCCAGATTCGGTGGTTTGGATCCTTGGCGCGCACCTCACACTGCTTATCAAACCATGCTGTGGCAGGCGTCCCACAAATAAAGTAGAGGATGATGGGCACGGATGTTAGCTCAGGGCCAGTCTTCCCCAGCAAAAAAGAGGAGGATTGGCAGTGGATGTTAGCTCAGGGCTAATGTTTCTCAAAAAAAAAAAAAAGATCAATCATTCATTCAGTACATTGAGAGCACAAACATTCTTTAAAAAAATCAAAGAAATAGGAAATAAATAGTTAATGGTTTAGGAGACTCCATTAAGAAATCACTTCTCCCAAAATTGGTCTACAGGTTCAACACAACCACAATCAATATCAGCAGAAATTGACAAATTGATTATGAAAATAATATGAAAGTTCAGAAGACTTAGAAAAACCAAAGCAATGTTGAAGAAGGATATAGTTGAAGGAAGTACATTACTTGATTTAAGGACTTTAATAATATTAAGGTGCAGTAATCAAGACAGTGTGATACTCATTTTAGGAATGATAGATTATCACTCAAGTATAACAGAGAATCCAGAAAGAGACTCAAAACTACATGGTCATGTGATTTTTGACAAAAGCGCCCAAGCGCTCCAGTGGGAAAACCAAGTATTTTTGTTTTACTTTGCTTTGATTTGCTTTTTTAAAAAATGGTGTCAGAATAACTAGATATTCATGTGGGAAAAAATGAAAAATAAATCCCAAACTTGTTGTGATAGCATATACAAAAATTCCATGTGTAAAAGCTATGAATCTCAAACTTTTTGTCATAGCATACATAAAAATTAACTCTAGATGGATCATAGGCCTAATTGTAAAGGTAAAATCATACAGCTTTTGGAAGAAAACATAAGAGAATATCTTTGTTACTAAGCATGTAGACAAGAGTTTCTTATACAGGTCACAGAAAGCAACAACAATATACAATTGATAAGACAGATTCCATTAAAATTAAAAACTACTGCTCATCAAAGGACATCATTAAGAATAGAAAAGTCACGTTTTGGGAGAAAATATTTATGTATAATATGTATAAAACAAATACTACTATACAGGATATATAAAAAACTATAACTCAATAATGAGAGGACAAAAAACTACTTAAAAATAGACAAAAGTTGTGCATCTAATTGGAAAACAGTTTGGCAATTTGTTATAAAGTTAAACCTAAAGTTACCATTTGACCCAGAAATCTCACTCCTCAAAATTTACTCAAGTAAATGGAAAACTTACATTCACAGCAAAACCTGTACATGAAGGTTTAAAGTGCCTTATTCATTATTTCCCCAAACTGAAAACAGTCTAGATGTCTTTCAACAGAGGAATGGATAAACAAACTGGGGTACCATGTAATATTATTCAGCAATCAAAAGGAACAAATGATTGATTCATGCAACAACATGGATGAATCCTAAATGCATTTTGCCAAATGAAAGCAGAATGACTACAAAGGCTACATAGTGTATGAATCCATTTATATGATATTTTGCGAAAGGTAAAACTATACAGACAGAGAGCCGATTGGTGGTTTCCGGGAGTTGGGAGAGGGTCAGGAGTTGACTACAGAGAGGCCACACAAGGGAATTTTCAGGGTGATGAAAATATTCTGTGTGGTACTATAGTTGTGGATGCATGACTATGCATTTTTCAAAACCCATATAACTGTACCCCACAGAGAGAGACTTATTGTACGAAGATTAAAAAAAAAATCAACCAGGATGTCTGGGGAACCCAAGATAGAATGAAGACTATGGCAAATAAATATAACTCTATTACAAATATGATATAACTTCATTGAAGGAGGTGGAGAGGAAAGGAGATGACAATAATTTTACAAAACTGGTTTGTCTAGATACTGTTTTAAAGATAAAGAAAAAAGGGCCTGTACACAAACACTGTACTCTAGTTGGTAGATACATTTCTTATAGGGGTAAGGGTTAAGCAATTCTGAAACTACATTACAACTATACTAGGGTAGAAAAAAATGAGCAAGTATATTATAGATAGTGAGACCCAGATTTCTCTACCAGAGAAAGAAGTTACACATAAGCACAGAGGGTGTTCTAGTTTTCCATCACTATCACAACGAATTACTGTAAATTTAGTGGCTTAAAATAATGCAAATTTATTATATTACAGATCCATAAGCTAGAATTCCAACATGGGTCTCTGTGAGCTAAAATGGAGGCATTTCTTTCTGGTGGCTATAAGGGATAATCTCTTTCCTTGATTTTCCTGCTTGTAGAGGCCACTCATATTCCTTGGCTCATGGCTCCGTTCCTCAATCTTCAAAGCCAGCAGTGTTTCATCTCTGTGTCTTTCTTGCATAGTCACATATCCCCCTGACTTCCTCTTTAGCCTCCCTCTTTTACCTTTAGGGACCTCGTTGATTATATTGTATAATCCCAGATAATCTGGAATAATATCCATATTTTAAGGTCAGCTGATTAGAAACTTTAATTTCATCTGCAACTTTAGTTCTCCTGTGCAATGTAAGGTAACATATTCACAAGTTTCAAGAATTAGGATGTAGACATCCTTGGGGGAGCCGTTATTTTTCGTACCATAGGAGGAATAATAAAATAAACCCTGTAGTGCTGGATTAGGTCAGAGATATCAATGTAAATTCATGTTTATTTTTATACACAGGTAGATATAGAATAAAATATAGATAGTGTGTATATACATAGAGTTCCTAGCTCTGTCCACCAAGATGACAAAGAAACAATAACACCCCAATAGCAACAAGCACACCTAGGCACAGATCTTGTTTTCTAAACACGTTCTCCGATAAAAACAACCAGGGCTCCTTGGAGAAATGGATGATTCCAGGTCTGGGGAAGGGAATATACTAGATAAACCTGGAGTATCTTGTAGTGACAAAGAGTGCCTTAAAGAACACCAAAAGGATAGGGCCATGTCAAAAGAATATAAGATCCAACCTGAAAGAGTTCCCAATGGCCTAAGCTGGGCAAATTGGAGAAATAAACTAAATAATAATATTATTGTATTTTAACTCAAAGAATAAGTGAGTCAATACCAATATAAATAAATAATTGAGTAATAGGGAGGAAAGGGCAGCTCTTTCTTACAGTAGAATTCCAATTAATAAAGGTAGAAGGAATGAAGGAAATAGAAAATCACAGTACAATACACAGTCCAGTACAATAATTTCTGTAGGCAAGATTCACAGATGAATGCCAAATTTAATGAATGAAACTTTAAGGAGAAATTGGAGATTTGCATCTCCCCCAAATATCATAAATTTCTGTGGTTGATACATTTACAAATTCTTTGATTCTCCTCCCTCTAGGAGGTAGAGTTTAATTCTCCTCCACTTAAATATGGGCTAGACTTAAAAACTTGTTTGTATCAGAAAGACTATGAGCTGTAACTGAGAATTATGTATGTATTGAGTCCGTATGTTGCTGTGAAGAGTAACTGAACTGTAAAAATCCTAGAAGACACCACTTGACCAAGAGGCCAAAGTTAACGTCACCAGTGATAAATCTTGTGGATATATCATGTACCCCCTGATATGATGTGCTGAGAAGGGAAGTTTGCCTCTGTGGCATTCTTCTCCTTAATGTAAAACCGCAGTCTAATCTTGAGACTACATCAGACAAAGCCAAATTGAGGGACATTGTATGAAATAACTGACCAATACTCTTCAAAAGTGCCAGGGTTGTGAAACACAACAAAAGACTGAGAAACTGTCACAGATTGGAGGAGACTAAAGAGCTATAACAAGTAAATGCAGTGTGGCATCCTGCATTTGATCCTAGGACAGAAAAAGTACATCAGTGGAAAAATTGGTGGAATCATAATAAAGTCTGTAGTTCAACTAACAGTAATGTGACAGTATTAATCTTGGTAAATGTATCATTGTTATATAATGTGTTAACATTATGGGAAGCTGGATAAAGATTACGCAGAATCTCTCCATAGTATTCTTGCAAATCTTCTATAAATTTAAACTTATCTTAAAATATTTTAAGGGGGCAAAAGCCTTGAACAGACATTTCACAAAGGCAAATATACGAATGGCCAACACACATCAAAAAGTATTCAATATCATTCGTCATCTGAGAAAAGTAAATTAAAATCACAATAAGATATCAATACACACCCACCTGAACAGTTAAAATTAAGAAAACTGTTAACACCAAATGTGGGCAAGGATGTGGAGCAATCAAAACTTTCCTACATTTGGGAGGGAGTACAAAATGACAGTTTTTGAAAATGGCCTTGCAACTTCTTATAAAACTAAGGTATCCTATGACAAAGCAATTGGACTCCTACATACTCGATATAAAGAAAAAATATGCATCCACATAAAAGCTTGTGCATGAACATTCATAGAAGATTTAACCATAATAACCCGAAACTGGAGACAGCTCAGTGGTCTATCAATATGAAAATGGATAAACAAACTTTGGTGTATTCATAAAATTGAATATTACTCACAATAATAAGGAACAAACTACAGACTACATGGAATAACATTATTTTGTGTGAAAAAAAACTTCCCATATAAAAGTACTTACTGTCTTATTAGATGCATATGAAATTCCAGAGCAGACAAGATCAATCTATTGTAGGAAAAATATCAGAACAGTGTTTGCCTTTCAGGGGAATGGGGCCAGGATTGACCGGGTTGGGGAATGAGAGAATTCTGGGATGATGATAATGTTCTATATTTTGAAAGGTATTTAGGTCACACACGTGTATGCAATTATCAAAACTCTTCAAATGTGGATTTAAGTCTTTTGCATTTCATGGGATGTAAAATTTACATCAAAAGAAAATCTATAAGCAAATATTTAACTGTAATTAATGATATATATTCTGAAGGATTTAGGGATGAGTGTATTGATGTTTGCAATTTACTTTGAAATGCATCAAAAAATAGGATGGCTAGATGGATGGAGAAAGAGACAGATGTATATCTGATAAAGCACAAGTACAGTAAAATGTTAATGGTAGAATTTAGGTTGTGGAATTTTAGGTGTTCATTTAAAAATATCTTTGACTTTGTTCTGAAAATTATGAATATTTTTATAATAAAATTTTGGAAAAATAGGTTTAAATTAACAATTTCAATCGAACAGTATCTATGGAAAATCAAAGAAATAATTGTGCTCAGTCTCGCCGCTTTAATGAAACAGAGTCCATTTTGGACATATTACTATTAAAACAGATTAAAATAAAAATATTGCACCGAGGGGGCTGGCCCCGTGGCCGAGCGGTTGAGTTCCCGCGCTCTGCTGCAGGCGGCCCAGTGTTTCATTGGTTCGAATCCCGGGAGCGGACATGGCACTGCTCATCAAACCACGCTGAGGCAGCGTCCCACATGCCACAACTAGAAGAACCCACAACGAAGAATATACAACTATGTATCTGGGGGCTTTGGGGAGAAAAAAGGAAAAAAATAAAATCTTTAAAAAAAAAGTATTGCACCTAAAAAATGGTCAAGATGAAGTCAAAAAAACACATAGGCCATAAAATGTTTACTAGCCGGATGTCAAAGGCTTGGTCTCAGAGTGACTGGAGATGAGGGGGTTTGAACTTGGCAGAAACTAACATGGTAGCCAAAGACTTGATGGCCATTGGACAACATTCAATTGTTAGCAAGCTACTGCTTTGTGTAGGCTAGTTGGCCTATCTTGAGAAAGAAATTACGTTATGGGACTGAAAATGGGCAGAATCAGTGAGACAGTGATGAATTGGTAACATGTATTCAAGAGGATGAAGTAGGACTAGAGTAACACACAAGGAAGCAAAGGCTGGAGTTGGTTGATATCAGTATCAGGATTTCAACATTGTGTCTCAGAGTCCCAAGAAGGTCACCAAAAACATTGCAAAGACAAGGAATTCCAACCCATGGAGATTCCCATATCCTAGGGAAGCAATTTCCATGATCCTTGCCAGATTTGCCTTTTCTTTACTGGGCATGTTCTAGAGTACTGTTTCTTCACTAGAGGAATTCCATCCCTTAGGATGTGTTTGGGAAATTGTGGGGAATTTTGGTTGTCACAATATTTGGGAGGTGCTACTGACATTTAGTGTATGGAGGCCGGTGATGCTAGTTTTTCTAAAATGCATGGGATAATCCCGTGTAATGAAGAGTTATCCTCAATCCCACACAGTTTTCGAATATTCCAGTGAGCCATAATAATACAGGTGAGAAAAACTGTTTGTAATTATCTGACTCCTGTCTTATCTCAACAGTAGCTTTTATCATACTGTTTTCCTTTCTTATATGTAATGGTCCCAATCCTCTTACTTTTCACAAATATAAACTTATTCATTTTAAGTTGGTGCAATCATGTATTTCATTATGTTGTCTAATGTAGTCATGCCGTTGCATTTATATATTGAAATAAATATTGTTTTATTGTAAATTACTTTCCTTTCATTTCTCGTTTATATTTCAGGTCACTATATTGATTTTTTAATATTATGTATGTAGGTAGGTTATATTATCTATGAATATATCTATGAATATCAGGATAGTGAAGAGGAAGTCACAAATTATTTGTTATGAAGAGGGAGTATTAGGTTTCGTAGGAATGAGAGCCACTGATCTAGAGTTGAGAATGAAAGATGAATATGGATAATAAGTAAGGCTTGAGGTTGTTGAAATCCTGGCTCATTATTACCAAAGTAGGAGGAACAAATCACTAGTGTGAATGAGCCACTGGAGCAGAAAGTTTCTGCCTGAGAAGAATCATTACTAATGTGTGTCAGGCCCTTTTCATCAGCTTGTCATTTTATTCTCACAACAACCCTGTAAGATAAGTACTATTATTATCCCCATTTTTCGGATGAGGTAATCGGACCTCAGAAAGATGAAGTCAGTTGCCTAAGTTCTCTTAGTCACTGAGTGGCAGAGCCTAGGGTAGAACTCAAGTCAGTCTGATACCAAAGACAGACAAAAATAACACAGAAACCCCCTTCTGTCAGTGAATTTCTAACCTAACTGGATATGTAAGATGTGCAGTAAGTTTGTACTTAACTTAGAGGAAGTTAAATTACAGGGGAAAAGAAAATAGTGGTAGCTGGAGGAATAGCAAGGGCAGTTGTCCGTGTGTGTGTGTGTGTGTGTGTGTGTGTGTCCCATTGTGTCTGAAGGACATTTCAACAAAGATTTACTGAATTCCTACTATGTGCATGGTAAAAAGCTGAAAAGAGGTTGAAAACATAGTGAAATGCTGGGGCAGGGAACCAGTCTTTAAGGAGGTTGCAGGGGTGGGGGGGGGAAGGGGCCCAACACAGGTGAAAGGGCACACCTATTTGTTAGAGGCCAGAGGCCTGTGGAAGAAAGGGATTGCAATATGAAAGAAATTTGGGGGACAGAGTAGGCGGGCATCAGCCAGCCCTGCTTTGAAAAGGCCAGGATGAGGTCATCCTTACCCACTGAGCAAAGACTCAAAAGAGGATGGGATAAGTTGGAGAGGCCAAGAAGACCAGAAAAGGTTTGGAACATGTTGCGGCATGAATAAGGCCAAAGAATCAACAATAACTGAATAAAAGATTGTGAAGCTGTCTGCAGGGCTCTGGGGAAGTTAAGCTGCAGGGATTTACGCATTTGTTGATTATCCGCTTTGTGCGCTACCCATAGTAAATATTCAACTCCAGACAGCTGCTTTTGCAACTTCCCCACTTGTGGCCCCCCAGCCAATGTTCTGTCTCATTTTTTCCTAAATTGTGAGCAATCTGAGCAACAAATTATGAAGACAGAGCATACACATATAAGGTTTTCTGTTATAATCAAAATTTACAACAAAATTAATCTGACACATATTTAATGATATGCATAATTGTTATTATGCTGGGTGGCAATTAGGCATAAATTGTAAACAGTTCATATAAATGCCTGTAATTAAAATTACTTCCACACAGTTAAACCAAATTCTTAGTTTCTTTCGTGAGTTTGTCAGTCTTGTATATCCCTCATCTGCATCCACGTCAGCACTGCAGGTACTGTGTTGGCGTTAATCATCACCTTCACTGAGCACTTGTTATCATTAGAGGATAAAATCTGGGGTCTTCTGGCAGCTCTCTCTGGCTGCCACTTGTAGGGCCCTTTCATCTGAAATGCCCATCAAGAGCCAGGCCTCTTTCATGGGGTCCTCTGTCAACCTCAAAGGGTGTTCCCTGCCCCCTCCTAAGGGATTTCAAGTGGGAACAGAGGAGAAACCCATGGCTGGTGGTGGCAACATAGGCGAAGAAATGGGTTCTGAATCTCATTATCTGGAACTCCAGGGGCAAATGGGTCACAGGGTAAGGGAAAATGGCTGAATTCAGTATACACACTCAGCCCCTTCCCTGCCCCTGATCTTGTGAAATGACTAATATGATTACCTTCGCAGCTATTCTTAAGGGGGTAGATTCATATTAAAAACAAAACCCTGCTCCAGCCTAATCCTTGAAACATCCCTCCCTCCATTCAATGATGCTATTGCCTGAAATGCCTTTAAATGCCAGACCTGTGTTGTTTTTCTTTTGCCATTAAAAATAAATGGTTTTAAAAATCCCGAGGAAGCCAGAATATTGATGGGAATACTTGCAATAGACTAAGCTTTAGAGTCAGATAGACCTGGATGCTGCAACTTGCTAGCAGTGAAATTTTGGTATTTACCCCCTCTGAACCTCAGTTTCCTCTTCTATAAAATGTTGATAATAATACTGTCTATCTCATATGGCTGTTAAGAAGATTTCATGGGATCACGTATGTAAAACATTAGTATGCTGACTGTAGCATGGTAAAATTTCATCAGCTGTTAGTCGCATTTATTATTATAACGGTTATTGTTGCTTTTTTTTTTTAAAGATTTTATTTTTTTCCTTTTTCTCCCCAAAGCCCCCCAGTACATAGTTGTATATTCTTTGTTGTGGGTCCTTCTAGTTGTGGCATGTGGGACGCTGCCTCAGCGCGGCTTGATGAGCAGTGTCATGTCCGCGCCCAGGATTCGAACCAACGAAACACTGGGCCGCCTGCAGCGGAGCGCGTGAACTTAACCGCTCGGCCACGGGGCCAGCCCCGGTTATTGTTGCTTTTAGCTGTAGCCTTGGCTTCCTCATTACTGTGACGGTCTCTCCATGTGTTTACTTCTGTAGGAAGCAGAATTGTAGGAAATGAATGTATGAAATGCTAGTGGTGAAATCTGGATGTTGAAGCCAGAGATGACCTTAAATCAAACAGAGCAACACAGATGGCTCAGCCCCTCATCTATATTCCAATTTTGTTAGAGGGAGGTTGGTGCCGACCTGGTACACGGTGAAACCTGGCATTTAGAGGAGACCAAACCCAGACCAAATTAAAATGATCATCAAAAACATTCATTTAATCACCCAAATGTATTAACTGAACCCTCTGTGCAAGGCACTGGGGAGACAGAAGTGATATAAACAAGATATTTCAGGAGGGGAGAGAGAACATGTGCAACAAGTGTGGCAAGAGCACTAATAGAGGGATACCCTCGACACAATGGTGGCTCTCAGGATGGATGAACAATTCATCTCTGTTTGAGAGGCTCAGGGAAGCTTCTCTTCAGAGAAACGAGCCTTCAAGTGAGTGTAGGAATGTATTAAATGGTATAATTTTTTTTAAAAAAATCCAGTGCCAGTCAAGAGGCATTTTCCCATATAGCTGAATTTTCTGAACTTACTTTTACCTCCTAAAATGACATGGATTCCATGACCACTATTCTTAGTTACCATTCCTGCATGACAAATCACCCCAAGAATTAGTGGAATTAACAAGAATTGAATTATGCTTATGAATTTGGACAGGTCACAGCGGGAATGGATTGTCTTTCCCTCCTAATGTCTGGGTCCTCAGCTTGGAAAACTTTATGACTGGTGGGAGCCAGACAGCTAGGCAGTGGGATCATCTAGTGGCATCTTCACTCACAAATCTGGTAATTGATTCTGGTTGTCACTGTCACCCTCTGTTAGTGCTCTGATCATGCTCTACTAGTCAAAGCTGTCATGGCTCTTCCATATTCAAAGGGAGGGGACATAGATCCCACCTCTCAATAGGAGGAATATTGAAGAGTTTGTATATATGAAATGGACCCTATAGACCCTGTATAGACATCACTTCTGTCTCCCTACAAATTGTCAGCCAGAACACCCCTAAGTGACCTCTCTGTGTGACTTGGTCTTCTTTACAGCGTGGTGGCCCCAGGATAGTTGGACTTCTTAAACATTATCTAAGTGCTCCAAAAGCAAGTCTACAGCAAACAAGGCAAAGGCTGTATAACTTTTTATGATCCATCCTTGGAAGTCACTATCTACATTCTGGTGCTACTATTGTGCCCAAGTGCCCTTGTCATGTTCTATTGGTCCAATTTGTCTCAGTCCTTTGAGATTAGGAAGAGAATATCAATCCAGCTTTTCTTGGGAGAACTATCAAAGAATTTGTGAATATGTTTTCAACCCTCCTTAGCTACTCATCTATCAAAACCATAATCATTGAATACCTAGGAAGTGGGATCATCCAGTGGCATCTTCATCCCATTGACTAACCAAGGGCTGAGAATTCCAAAGCATTTGTACATTTATTCGTCAAACATGTATTGAGTACTTACTATGGGGCAGGCACAGTGGTTCTGGCAGACACGAAAAACATAACATAAAAATGATTAGATAATTACCACTTTGCTAGGTGTTAAGAAGAATGATGAAATATTAAAATGAAGCCTAACTAGATGGGGGTGATGGTGTTGGCAAGGAAGTTAATTTAGATTGGGTGGTCAGGCAATGTCTATCTGATGTCAAATTTAAGGAAAGGATAAGAAGATGTCAACTGCATCAAGTTTTGGGGAAGAGCATTCTAAGCAAAGGAACTAGCATATGCAAACATTCTGAGGCAGAAAAGAATTAACGGATTCAGGAAACTGGAAGAGGATCTCATATGTGGCCAGAGAACATAGAGAATAACGGTATGTGATGAAGTCAGGACCAAATCCTTAGCAGTTGAACAGGTCCATTCTCACTTAACCTGCCTTCTAGTCTTATTAGGTACCCTCTTTGTTTCCCCCAACACTACTTGTTGTTGTCAGAAGGATTTTAGTAAGGGGAACATGACAATTAAGTAAAGAGAAGGAAATATGGTTATTACAGAAAGAGTAATGTGGATCCAGCCTGGTCTTATTGTTTGGGCTACCATTAAAAGTCAGATGCTGGACTGCAGGATCCAAAGTTTTCAAAAGGTGCTCAATCAACTAATATATGATATACCTTGGTGTCCAGCTTGTATTTTGCTTGCCATTGGTGATAGTAAACTGAGGCCCTGGAAAAACTGAGAAGCCTCAGAAGCTTGGACTCTAGCTTCTACTTTCAGCTGTCAGACTACTATATAGTTATTCACATACCTCATCGGTCAATATTTCTTTACTATATCAAATAAGGAAAGGGCCCAATGACATCCAATAATGACAATGATGATGATGATGATCACAATGATGATAACTACTAAAATAATAACATGCATTGAATATCTCTTATGTGCCAAGGGTTTTACATGCATTATCTCTTTTAATCCTTGTAACAGTCTAGTGAGGTAAGGTAGATACTAGTATGTCCATTTCACACATGAGGTATTTAAAGATCAGGGAGGCTAATTTACTTGTCTAAGTTCACAGAGCCAGGACTCACAAGCTAGTCTGTCTGAGTGATGAGCCCACTCTTTTAAGCATAATTGAATATACTGTAATTCTCCCAGATAGCAAAATATACAAATGGGTATCTGGAAATTTTGCACATGCCAGTGCCTATAAGGCTGAATATTTACCTAAATTTCTTACTTTTATCCAGATGCCTGGCTTCGTATAGGCCAAACTGAACTGTGACCTGAGCAGAGGTATCTACCCTTTCTCAAGTCATTGCCTTCACACCCCAATTCATGTTTTTCTCAAAGGATTTCCTATTTGCATTCTGGTTTAAGAATCAAGTCCTTAAACTTACACAAACTACCATTTTGAGCTTCAGTTATCCTTGGAGAGCATGGCATGTAATCAGCCTCCTTAAGTACTTTGAATTAACTGATACGCAGAGAACAGCTTGCCTTTAATAGATCTCCTTACCTGATCTCAATGGGACCCTGTCTCAGGTATTAAAAAGAAAAAAACCAATTAGCTGTAATTGCTGCTCTCCGTGGATATGTTGCCTTCTCATTGGCAGACAGCAGCTGGTGTGGGGAGGAGGCAGTGACTCAAATTTTCCAAGTGGAAATATCCCTCCCCCTTCTTCTTCACCACATTTCTCTTTCCCTCCAATGCATTCTATGACCCATGTATCTCTAAGACCTATGGCTTCATATTCAGCAATATGGGTATTAGAAATGGATGATCTCCTCAACAGAGGCCAGTGTCATTCCCAAAAAGTCAGGTCTCTTGAACTTCCTTACAGTCTGTGCATCTACAATTAAGTATAAACATTTACTGGATGAAGGCTGTATGTCTAGGACTGTGTAGGTGGTCCACTGGTTAGACTGGAGAGTTTTCAAGGTAAATTCACATGAAACTTCTTTTTTTCGTGCCCAGAAGAGTGCTATATACAGAGTAGATGTTTATATTTAAATTTATGTTTAACATATTTATATGTTAAATTTATATTTAAATGTGTTAAATGTGTTAAAAATATGAATGAATAATTTAGGCTGCCTTTCCAAGGGCTCAAGGCAATGTTAGTCTCTGACCCTAAGAGGAAATGTTCAAGATTCTCCACTCCTCACCATAAATTCTGTCAAATTTTCCCCAAGACGAATCTAAGACTTCGAGCACTGGAAGTATCCTTAAGACATTATATAGTTCAGCCTCTACTTTAGGCAGGTAAACAACTACCCTGTAGTATAAATAGCAGCGTTATATACTAGAAGAACAATTGACTAATTGTCAAACAGGTCTGACCATCCCCTCACTAATTGTGTGAATTAGTTGTCATTCAATTATTGTATTTATTAAAACAAAGTTTATTTGAATACCTATTCTGTGTCAGGCTCCACTCTAGGTAGTGGGAAGAGCTAGAGGCGAAAGTGGAGTGGACAGAAATGAATAAGACACGTTCTTTGTCTTTAAGGAACTCATTATTAAGTGGAGAGGCAGATACATATGCAAAGAATTACAGTAGATGTGATCAATGCTAAAATAGAAATATATGCAAAGCGCTTTAGTGGCATAGTGGGGAAAAAAAAGCCTAACTTTAGAGGAATGGTGAAAGATTAGGTGATGCTACACAGAATTTGTGACATTTGACATTTGATATTTGAGTTGGGCTTTCATAGATGAAAATGAGTTAACCCAGGAGAGGTGAGGAAGAGGTAAAAATGGAAACAGTGTGTGTAAAGTCATGGAGTCATCTTGATTGGGGATCCTTATGGCAGAAGTTGATTAAACACAGGAGAGATGTGGACAAATTTCCACTACAGGAAGATCACTCTGGTGACAGTGTAAAGAAGAGCCTAGGAAACCATTCTCAGTTCATGCCTGAGCCCTTGCCAGCCATTATGGTTGCACTGCCAGGGTGCACTGAGAAGAACATCAGATATACAGCTTGTATTATTCCTGCTTGGGTTTCCCATTCTAGAAATGGAAACACATCAAGCTGTTAGAAATTGTTATACTCGATGGATGTTGAGATCCCCTATCTTGGATGATAGTAACAAATGTTAAATTAAATATCTATGCTATGCACATTTTTTTGGTATTTAGGGTACTGTAGAGGAAATACAGAAGTAATAATGACAAGGTCCCTGCACTTAGAGAGCTTATAACTTACTTGTGAGAGAAGAGAAGCCTCCGAAAAGTCTAGAAATGCTTCCGTGCTGATATATAAAAGTGAGCTACTTAACAATTCTACTTTTTGTATAATTTACAATGAATTGTTAAACTTTAATGACTTTTCAATGAGTAATTTATTTACAGGATTCCCATCTCAAAAGGTACACTTCCCCTCCATTTACCTTCTCTACAAAGAAGCAATCAATATCACCAAATTCATATGAATCTTTCTAGAACAGTCTATGTATCTAGAATTAAGTATAAATATTATTTCTTTTATGTTTAGTTATACAAATGGTGCCATACTATACACATTGCATTACATCTTGTTTTTTGTACTTACAACATATCCTAGAGATCTTTCCATATCAGCACATGCAGAGCTGACTCACTCTTTTATGTTATTTTGTTTGTTTAGGAATATATTATATTCCACTGTGTAAATGTGCTTTAATTTATTGAGCCAGTTAGGTTGATTTTAATCTTTTTTCAAATAAATAATTCTGAAATGAAAAACTAAAATAAATTTTAATCCCCATGAAGTTTTTATCTCATGCATTTTTCTTAAGACTTTAGGTAGGGAAAGGAGACAGGCTGAAATTTAGATTGCATTACATTATTTTTCTCCTTCTTCTCACTTCCTATCTAACTCATTTTTCCCTAAGAAAAGTCATCTGCGGTAATGTCTTCTGTAGTCCAAGACAACCATTTTGAGTACTACAAGATTCTAGGTTCCCCTCAGTTAGTAGATGATGGATTTAATCCTAAGTAAATCTTGGGCTCAAATTCACATTCAGATTTCAATGCTGTCTGGCTGAATGGTCCTCAGCAAGTGAGTTAATCTCTGTGACTCAGTCGTGATATCTGTAAAATGGGGATAATAACAGAAGCTAACTTACTGTGTTGCTGTGAGGCTTTAGCACAATAATCCATGCAAAGAACTTAGTGTAGTACCTGGCACCTACAAAATGTTCAATAGAAAAAAGCTCAACACACTTCCTGTTCATTAGTGTGAAGAAAGTTGATGGAACAAAGGAAAACTCATCATTTTCACAGTAAGTATCCTTGACACTGTAGAAATGTTTCCACTTTGTTGGGGTTTTCAGAAAGTGCTAAGAGCCACTAAAAAATCAAACTTCCTTTTGATGAGGTATACATTCCTCAACGCACCAATTTTCTCAGAGCTACCTTTACATCCTTGTTCCTTAGGGTGTAAATAATAGGGTTGAGCGCAGGGGTAAGCACTGTATACAAAAGGGAAAGCAACTTCAGTAAGTCTTCATCCTGAGGCCCTGATGGAAAGCCATAGACAATGCCCAGTGTCCCATAATACAGACAGACCACTGTCAGATGGGAGGAACAAGTGGAGAAGGCCCTCTGCTTCCCTGTGATAGAAGGAATTCTCAGAATGGTGGAGATGATGCAAGTATAAGAAGCCAGATTTAGCAGGAAGGGGCCAAGGGCAAATAAAGAGGTGCATATAAAAGAGATAATCTCAGCTACTTGAGTATCAGTGCAGGCCAGTTTCATGATGGGCTTCAAATCACAGAAGAAGTGGTCAATCTCATTGGCAGCACAGAATGTTAACCGAAAAATGAAGACCATGAGAAGAATAGGTGCCACAAATCCAGCCACCCAAGAGGCACCAGCTAGCTGTAAGCAACCACAGTGGTCCATAATGGTGGAGTAATGCAACGGGTTACAGATGGCTATGTAGCGATCATAAGACATTACAGCCAGGAAGAAGCATTCTGTAGCCACCAAGGCAGCAAAAAAATAAAACTGGCAAGCACAGCCTGGGAAAGAAATAGGTACGTGAGCTGTTAGCAATGTCCTCAACATCGTGGGCTCAATGGTAGTGGTATAGCTAATCTCTAAGCAGGAGAAGTGGCCAAGAAAGAAATACATAGGGGTGTGCAGGGAGTGATCAGTTGACACCACAGTTAGGATTACAATGTTGCTTATGAGAGTCATCACATAGATGACCAGAAATACCCCGAAAAGAAGAAACTGAAGGCCATGGAGATCCCCCAAACCCAAAAGGATAAATTCTGAAACTTGAGTCATATTTTCTTCTTCTGTGCTGACCATGATTTGGATCTAAAAAAAAATATGAAGAATTACCATTGAGCAAATGCTATTTTTAGGAAAAAAAATCAAACTGCTAGAGATATCATACATATTGAGCGTAATTGGCTTCTTCCTGGATGCTCAGGATCCTTAATCTTAATTAACAAATTTGACCACAGTCCCCCGGGGGCCATTTGGAAAGTTAATCCATAACTTCAGTTACCTCACCTTATATAGAACGTATGAGACTTTGAGACTGTGACTATGACATATAAATATACACACTTTGCTGATATTTATTTTGAAAAAAATAGAGGGAAAATGTTCTATCTGTGGAAATCTTACGCTGGTTGTTCCTACAGCTACTAGTGGTTTTATCATCAGCACTGAATATTCTGACTCACCTATGTGTAATTTGTATAAGATCTATTATTAAAATCTATTTTTGTTTTAGAAATTCCATACCAATTAAATTATACCAATTGAATTTCATCATGTCAAAAGATGTCTAATTCTTAAAACTTATTTTGATAGCAAGTTCTCTAAACATTAGTAGAGGAGGCATAGTGGAGTGAAAGTGAAATAGTGATGACAGGGAGATGATAGGAGAAAGAGACATACCTGAATTCAAATTCTAGCTCTGCCACTTAATGGCTGTGTGTCTTTGAGTAAGTCACTTCACTTATCTGACAGTCAGTTTCCTTGTCTATAGGATAACATATTAATTATGTGTAACATGTTTTGCACAATCACTGGTCCATATTAGACATTTAATACATTCATTCATCCATTCAACAATATTTATTGAATGCCTACTATGTGTCAAACTCTTTGAAAGTTGCCTGGAATAAAATCATGAAAAAGTCAAGATTTGTTTTACCAAATCAGGAATACTCTCTATGTCTCACAGAGTTAACATTTAGTGTGAGAGAAAGACTATAAACAAGGAAAGATACCCATAAAATAATCTTGAGTTGTTTACTATGAATTTAAAAAACAAGGACCCAAAATAAGAAATATGCTGTATATATGTGTGCTTGGGAGAGGGGTATTTTGGTTGGTGTCATCAAGAAAAGACTAAGAAAATGAGACCTAAAAATATGGGAAGGAAATAGTCATGCAGGAGTTGAGAGTGGGGATAAGAGAGAGTATGCAGGGCAGAGGGAACAGACTTTAAGGAGAAATGATTTCGAGTGTTTGAAAAACTGAACAAAAACAATATATGGTGGAAGGGGAGTTGGAGAGAGAGAGAGAAACAGAGAGAGACAAAAGCAGACAGAGATGAAGAAGAAAGACATAGGAAAAATAGGAAAGGGTCAGATCATTCAGGTCTTTGTAGGCCATGCTATCGAATGTAGATTTTAAATATGGTAGGATACAAAGTCAATATATAAAAATCAGTTGCATTTCTATACACTAACAATGAAATAGCAGAAAAAGAAATCAAGAATACAGTCCCATTTACAATTGTGACAGAAAGAATAAAATACCCAGAAATAAATTTAACGAAGGAGATAAAAGACCTGTACACTGAAATCTATAAAACATTGTTGAAAGAAATCAAAGAAAACACAAAGAAACAGAAAGATATTCTATGCTCGCAGATTGGAAAAATTAGTGTATTTAAAATGTCCATATTACCTAAGGCAATCTATAGTTTCAATACAATCTCTATCAGAATCCCAACATTTTTCAGATAAATAGAACAAAGAATCCTAAAATTTACGTAGAACAACAAAGGACCCTGAATAGTCAAAGCAATCCTGAGAAAAAAGAACAAAGCTGGAGGCCCCACACTCACTGATTTCAAAGTATACTACAAAGTTTTAGTAATCAAAGCAGCATGATATTGGAAGAAAAACAGATGCACAGACCAGTGGAACAGGATTGAGAGCCCAGAAATAAACCCACACATTAATGAATTAGTAAGCAATTTTTGACAAGGGATCCAAAAACATGCAATGGAGAAAGGAAAGTCTCTTCAATAAATGGTGTTGTGAAAACTGGACAGTCACATGCAAAAGAATGAAACTAGACCACTATCTTACACCATACACAAAAATTAACTCAAAATAGATTAAAGATTTGAATTTAAGATCTGAAACTGTAAAACTCCTAGAAGAAAACATAGGCAGTACGCTCTTTGACATCAGTTTTAGTATCTTCTTGAATGTGTCTCCTCAAGGAAGGGAAACAAAAGAAAAAATAAACAAATGGGACTACATCAAACTATAACGCTTCTACGTGGCAAAAGAAACCATCAACAAAATGAAAAGATAACCTACCAATTGGGAGAAGATATTTGCAAATCATACATCCAATAAGGGGTTAACATCCAAAAATGTATAAATAACTCATACAATTCAACAACAAAAAACCAAACAACTTGATTAAAAAATGGGCAGAGGATCTGAACAGACATTTTCCACAGAAGATATAGAGATGGCCAACAGGCACATGAAAAGATGTCCAACATCACTAATTATTAGGGAAATGCAAATTAAAACCACAATGAGATATCACCTTATGCCCAACAGAATGGCTATTATTAAAGAGACAAGAAATAACAAGTGTTAAAGAGGATGTGGAGAAAGGGGAATCCTCATACATTGCTGGTGGGTATGTAGACTGGTGCAGCCACTATGGAAAACAGTATGGAGATTCTTCAAGAAATTAAAAATAGAACTACCATATGATCCAGCTATTCCACTTCTGAATATTTATCCAAAGAACACAAAAGCACTAATTCAAAAAGATATATGCGACTCTATGTTCATTGCAGGATTATTCATAATAGCCAAGACTTGGAAACAACCCAAGTGCCCAGTGATGGATGAATGGATAAAGAAGACACTGCATATATACACAATGGAATACTACTCAGCTATAAAAAAGATGAAATCCTGCCATTTACAACAACGTGGATGGACCTTGCAAGAGGCTATTATGCTAAGTGAAATAAGTCCAATGGAGAAAGCCAAATACCATATGATTTTACTCATACATGGAAAATTAAAAACAATGAGAACAACAAAAAACACATAGAGAATAGATTGATGGTTACGAGGAGAAGAGGGGTGCAGGGAGGGCAAAAGGCGTAAAAAGGCACATTTGTATGGTGACAGATGGCAACTAGACTTTTGATGGTGAACACAGAAGTGGAAATATAATGATGTGCACCTGAAATTTATGTAATGTTATAAAACAATATGTCCTGAATAAAAAATAAAATTAACAAAGAAATCAAAAAATAAATAAAAGTTTCAGTTTCTAATTGGAAAACATATTGTAGGAATTCATTGGAGAGTGTTAAGCAGCATTATGACCAAATTTACAGCTTAAAATCACTTTTTTAGATTTTATTTTTTCCTTTTTCTCCCCAAAGCCCCCTGGTACCGTAGCTGTATATTTTTAGTTGTGGGTCCTTCTAGTTGTGGCATGTGGGATGCCGCTTCAGCATGGCCTGATGAGCGGTGCCACATCTGCACCCAGGATCCGAACCCCCGAAAACCTGGGCCGCCGAAATAGAGCTCGCGAACTTAGCCACTTGGCCATGGGGCAGGCCCCTAAAATCATTTTTGATGCTGTCTGATAAATGAACTAGAGGAAGAACTTCCTGGACAGAATGAGATAGTTAAGAGACTATTTCAGCGGACCACGTGAGAGATGATAGTAAACCTGAATAAAGTGGTTGCAAAGAAGATGGAGAGAAGACAGGTTCAAGACACATTTTGGAGATACAAATGTCAGGACTTACTAAGAAGTTAGATGTGAGGAGTGATCAAAAGTGAACTATCAAAGATAACTCCAGGGTTTCTGGTTTGAGTAACCGATTTCATTTAATTAGATGGTGATAATGTGGAGGGAAAGCTGAGGAGGAACACAAGTTCAATTTGGAAGTACTAAGTTTGAGATGTTTATGAGAATTCTGGGTGGAGAAGTAGACAGCTGGATTTGAGAGTATGTAGCCCTGAGAAGAAGGCTGGAATGGGATATAAATTTAGGAATCATCAGAATATAGGTAATATTCAAAGCCCTGAGACTGGATAAGATGACTTACAGAGAGATTATGAATATAGAAGAATGCCCTACACTGAGCTTTAAGACTCTCTTAAGCCTGACAGAGAAGGAGAAGTAAGGAAAGGATATTGAAAAGGAGGATTCAGTGAGGTAGGATGAAAACCAGGAGGAAACAGAATAACAGAAGCCATATTTCAAGAGAATTGTTGATTGTGTTAAAAGCTGTTGTGAAGTTAAAATGAAGACACAGAATAGTCTCTTATGTTTGGTTACACAGATAATAGATTCAGTAGAGTGGAGGAAACTTAAGGGAAACAGAAAGATTGCGTGGTAACCATAGAGATGATCATTGAGCCTGCCGTTTGTATGCTGACAGGAATAATCCAGCATAGAGAGGATATTAATGATGCATAATTAAATAAGGAGCTAACTTTGAGGGTGAAATCTTTTAGAAAGTAAGAGGAGATGGGATACAGACCACAAGTGGAGGGGTGAACTTTTGGTAAGTGCAAAAACACCTCATCTTTTTAACAAGAGGAAGAATGGAGAAAATAGATGCAGTTGTAGTTAAGTTGCTACATTTAACTTTAGAAAGATGATGGAGTCTGTTTTTAATGATTTCTGTTTTCTTAATGAAGTAGGAGGTGAGGTCATCATGTAAAAGAGAGGGTCGAGGAGGATTCATGGGAGGTTTGAGGGCAGAGGAAAAGCTGTAAAATAGTCATATCTCGAAATGAGAAGGCTATCCTTCTAGAACAAATATTGCAATTTCCAGGCAGTATTGAGTAGCACTTTGACCTTTGAGATCATGAATTTAATAAGGTGAAACCAGACTGCTTTCTTGCATGATCTTCTCTGGCAATGTTTAGCTGCCAGGATGGAGTAGGCAAATAGTTGGTTTCAATCAGATTTGAAGTTTGCCAAATGCAAACAATGGAGGAAAGGAGGAGCAAAAGAGTTGGGGGATATTTGAAAAAAAAAGTTATAATGAAGGACCATATGATAAGTTTTAAGTCTTTCCCACTTCCTTCTAGTGATTATTAAAGAAAGGACTTTAGAAACATTTGACGGACGCTTTAATAGTGTAACTGAAAAAGAAGATCCAGGCAGGTACAGTGTCTTTCCTCGCATCCCAGATCCAGTCAGTAATAGGCCAGGAACTAATATCCAGGTCTCATTTTCTAGTTCTTGCTCTTTCCATTACAGCACACTCTTAAACTTTCTGCTTTCTTTTCATCTCTCTTCAGTGCCCTGCCCTTAATGTGTAATATGTAAGTTCCTGAAAAAAGACTTACCTTCAATTTAGTAAATTTGCATGTCAGGAGCTTAATACCCTTCAAAGAACTTTCAGGTCCATCAACATTTTTAATCTCCCCAACTATCTTGCAAGATATCTGGGAGCAGGTCTTTGATTTGTCATTTGACTTTTCAGATGAGAAAATGGAGAATAATGATTATTACAGTACCACATTGTACTTGTATTTCAATCATAACTCTTTCTCTTGGAGATAAAAAGTTAATCTGTTGCATGTTGATGTAAGTGTGAATTCACAAGATGCTAAGTTTATTATGAACCAGGAGTTTTTGTCAGGTAACTGGATAATAAGAACCACATGGAGATTGCCATCATCTGAGCTGAACAACAAATATAAGAAATTGAGATGGATTTCTATGATGATGACAAAAAACCTGCTTTAGGAAAAAGAGGTTTAGAGGACAGGATGAAGTAAACTGTTTCAGAGATATGGTGGGTATCTCTCTCCTTCGGGAAAAAGGAGAGAGAAGGCATTCCAGGCAGGGAGAATAACGTGAGAAAAGGTCCAGTAACCTGAGGACCATATTGGCCATTGATTTTGGAAAGATTGCTTGAGAAAATTGAGTAGGGGGCTTAGGAAAGAAAAGGGGGAACCACACACATTTTTGAAGAAAGGCCAGAAAAAGATTTAAAAAATGAGTCGGAGAAGTGGGAGAAACAAAGAGAGTGATATCACAGAGTCCAAGGAAGGAAAGGAACCATCAGAATTGTTACTAACGAAGGTGTTGTGAATATTGGAATGCTGGGGCAAGAATCCTGACTGCACTGAGGTGTGGAGGTGAAAAGTAAAAACAACAGATGTGGGTTATTATTTCAAGAAAACTGTTGGTGAAGTAAAGGAGAGAGAGAGAGAACCAAAAAACTAGAGGTAAAAGACAGGACTGACCAAGATTCTAGGCAAAAAGTCTAAGTCTAGAGACAAGGAAATATGAAAGACATGCAAAGGAGTGAGTGATGGAGCAAGGAGGGTATCAGTGGAGGTTAGAGGGGATGGGATGGGGAAATACACAAGTGGAAGTATCTTCAGGCAATAAAGAAAGATCATCTTTTAGAAGAGGAGAAGGGCATAAAGATGGGTGTGGATAATGATTATCAAGATAATTACCTCATCTTTTTCCTTCCACTTGAATTTGGAAACTTAAGTGATCCCGAGGTGGCTCCGATGAGACCATGTAGAGATGTTCACTTTGCTTCCTCAGAGTCTGTCTTCTTGTTCCATCTGTATATGTGGAGCCCCAAATTCTTAGCAGAGACCAAATTAGGTTGCTAAAACAGGTAGCTGGTTTGCTGTACCACTACTATGTTGCTTGACCAGGAGTAGATCCAGCAACAGCATGACAGACAAGTCATTATATGTCCTTTAAAAAGATTCGACAAGACCTTAAGAATCATCGCTCTCCAATCTTCCCTTTTATATCTGCACAATTATATTTTTCTTCCTAACTTCCTTGGAGCCCACCAGGCTTCCAAAAGGAAGAACAAAGTGTACTTCACCTAAAGGGACTTTCGGTTTTCAAGTAGTTGTGGTCAAAGTATTTTTAGCTCTTGCAGTGCCCTCCTTTGGATTTAGAAAGGCATAATGCTTGCCAATGTATTTATCTTTTAAACACTCCTACAACCTTCTGCAAGCGGGGACTGGTAGATCCAGTTCAAACAAG